>NC_142932.1:116574498-116579498 GCF_046866305.1 Octopus bimaculoides | reverse complement strand
CTCGAAAATATTAATGCAATTGGTACAAGATGGCCGAAAAATATCACACCACTGGTGATTGGATTAGAGAAAGATTATAGAGAACAAATTTCAACCAGAACTAAATTATTTCATGAGAAAACAATTGCACACGCCTGCTGCAGTCGTTAAACGCAAGAAGACGGTTGATGACTATAATTTTATTTTCAAAACTCAGAACAGCGAACAAATAAGTGTAAACGACCATATTCATAGTACGCGTAAGCAGATGATAATAATAATAATAATAATAATAATAATAATAATAATAATAATAATAATAATAATAATAATAATAATAATAATAATAATAATAATAATAATAATAATAATAATAATAATAATAATAATAAGAGATAACTCGAATGTGGAATCTAAAAACAGAAACAATTCCTATCATAGTAGGTGCCTTAGGTATAATAAAAAAATATTCAGACAAATACATAACAAAAATACCAGGACTTACAAATATATATAACATACAGAAAATAGCACTACTGGGCACTGCACACATTCTACGCAAAACACTTTCAATACAGTAAACATAAGAGCACCACAGCAAACCACAGCACATACCCAAGGCGCACAGAGCTGCGCTCGGTAGTGAAGTGAAAGCACGTTATAAAAATAAAACTACTGAACAATAATAATAATAATAATAATAATAATAATAATAATAATAATAATAATAATAATAATAATAATAGACCAAGCTTGAACCAGCGGAAAGGCGACAACGAGATCGTTCAATCTGCTGGAAATAACGACGAATTATCTTTTAAATTGCATCCTTCTGTCTTGAATTTAAAGAAAGAAGGCATTAAACAATGTGCCAGAATGTCTTAAAGCAACAGGATAATCACTCCTGGAAAGCCTCTGAGTATAACTCCACTCAATCAGTGGTGATTTTGGCATTAACAACAGCAGAGTTGATTTCAACTTCCACAATGTAAGTTCGCAGGACGGTTAACTGTCCACATCCAGTTTCCCATAACTATAACAGTGGTCATGATAATGTGTGTATTGTGATCTAGGAGACTGGAGAAGATTATCTGAGCTGGGTTTCGAATGAAATATTTCAAGAAAAGAGCATTTTGTTGCTAAACCGAGCAGGGGAGAGAGCCCCTACCAACTTCTACCGACGGGACCAGCAGACCACCCTGGTTTCGGGCTATTCCTGCCTCTCTTCAGTACCAGACACCTCGTCTGCTAGATATGGCAATAGCTCCCTTCTGCTCGCAATATATATTATTTCAAGCGACATACAGTCGCTGGTTTGCAACAGGCAAACAAACAAGCGATTAAAATGTGTCATAGATTGATAAAGACGGATCAAAAGGTCGCTGGTCTAACGAATACTATCAGTTGTGGGTCGATACTCAACGAATCCAAATAAACATTTGTTACTAACAGAAACTAAAAAGAGAAAAGAACCGCTTTAGAGACAGCAAGACAAGAAGATTTAAATGGAGATTCATCATCCTGCAGCAGGTGTCAAAATTTGTCAGTAAGAAATACAAACATCGCAAGAGAGGAATTGAAAAACAATAATTAACAAGAAATTCAGGCGAGATCAATCAGCTGTCTATATAGAGATCGGGAGACAGTTAATGAGAAGCACAAAGTGTCCTTCCCATGAGGATACGAATTCATTCTAAAGAAAACCTGGTGTTGGAAAAGATATTTTACCAGAAAGTAAGGCAACCGTGTGTGTATATATATGTGTGTGTGTGTGTGTGTATTTATGTATTTGTGTATTATGTATTATATATATATATATATATATATATATATATATATATATATATATATATATATATATATATATATATATATATATATATATATGCATACATAGATATATGTACATTATTCATATATATCTATGTATATACAATATACGTATATGTATATATATATATATATATTTATACATATACACACATACATATATATATATATATATACATACACACACACACACATATATATATAGTAAATCCAAAAAAGAAGAACAAATACTAAAAAACAACACCACGAGAACGTGGTACATGTAAAGTATTAGTAGACGCTCAGGGAAGGAAAGATGGATGGTTTAACGTTTCGAACAAACGCTCTTCTTCGGAAATACAAGAAAGTCCAATAGAAGGGAAGACGGAGGAAGGAAATCGCCAACGAGTGGTTGGGTCATCCTATAAATAATGCGGTTTTAGCATGAACTAAAGGTCGGAGCAGGACGGAGTGAACTAGCTGCATCAACTTGCTATAAAAGCAGGTAGTAGTTTTACCTTGTATTTATTCTAAGTGCAAGTTCTGAAGAGTGCAGTTCGATTTTAACAGTTATTTTTTCAAAGTTATAATGTAATTGACAAAGGAGCATATTTGGTATATTTTGCTTTATGAGTTCAATAAAGGCAACAACGCAACGGAAAGTACGAGGAATATTAATACGGTATATGGGGATCGGACAATAAGCGTAAGTCAGTGTCAATGGTGGTTCCAGAAATTCCAAGCCGGAAACTACAGCCTAGAAGATGAGCCTTATCCTAGATCTGTAGAGCTCGATGAGGACATCCTGCAAGTCCTGGTGGAACAAAATCCCATCATAACTGTCGAGGAACTAACAGAGAAGCTTGGATTTAATCATTCAACCATTCATTAACACCTACGTACCGTCGGAAAAGCTAGCAAATTGGGTCAATAAGTTCCTCACAAACTTTCCGAGTCTAATCGCGTGAAGAGTGTGAATATGTGCTCTTCCTGGCTGTCACATCTCACGAATGAACCTTCTTTGGACCGAATCGTGACTGGTGACGAGAAATGGGTTCTCTATAAAACTCTCAAACGCCGAAGAGAGTGGGTGGGGTATTCACCCACGTAAGGTGTTGTTATCTGTTTGGTGTGATATGAAAGGTTTAGTCCACTTTGAAGTTTTAAACCCCAATCAAACGATAACAAAGGAGATCTACTGCGAGCAGCTTGAGCATCATAAGTCAGCGATAGAAGAAGAACAACCATCTTTGATTTCAAGACGAAATGTGTTCTTCCATTAAGATAATGCTCGGCCACATACAGCGAGGATGAACAAATATGAATCCTTTAGATGAGGTCAGAACAGTACTGGAGGAATATTTTTCGTCACGGAAAAGTGAATTTTTGAAGAGTGGCTTTGCAAATCCACCTGATAGATGGAAGAGCGTTGTAGAGAATGAAGGAGAGTATATTTTAGATTTTTAAAATTTGTTTATCTTAATTTTGAAAAATAAAAGAAATATTAAAAAATCACATTATTTATGGGATGACCATTAGATGAATACAAAAAATGTATATATGTATACATATAAAAAGGTCCGACTTGCACAAAATACAAATGATTTAGAGAAGAGAATTAAAGGGGTTAAGGAAAAGTATTACAAATCCAACAGCTGTTTCTGGTGGCTCAGTGCTCCATGATAATGTGTGTGCATTGATTCCATCATAAGATGACACGAACTTCCGTTTTCGGGAAAAAGATCTTACATTTGAGACGTTAAAGCGAAGAAGTTCGAAGATGGAATTATAGAAATTACAGTGATGTACAGTGTACACTTACCCATGATATGAATTAAAACAAATAGGATGTTCTGTAAAACGTGGCCATAGCAAACGAGACATAGTATCAACGGAACAGCCTGCTCGTGAAATTAACGCGCGAGTGGCTGGGCACTCCACAGACACGTGTACCCTTAACGTAGTTCTCGGGGAGATTCAGCGTGACAGAGTGTGACAAGGCTGGCCTTTTGAAATACAGATACAACAGAAAACAGGAAGAAAGAGGAAGAAAGTTGTGGGGAAAGAATACAGCAGGGTTTCGCCACCTACTTCCGGAGCCTCATGAAGCTTTAGGTGTTTTCGCTCGATAAACACTCACAACGCCCGGTCTGGGAATCGAAACTGCGATCCTAAGACCGCGAGTCCGCTGCCCTAACCACTGGGCCATTGCGCCTCCACATACATACATACAGAGAGGGAGAGAGAGAGGAAGAGAGAGAGCAGTTTATTATACGTTTAGCCTTTTTAAATTTTCAGTTACGATAACAAGTAACATACATACATACATACATACATACATACATACATACATACATACATACATACATACATACATGCACAACAACCTGGTTTATGTCTAAATTCTAGTCAAAGAACCTAACTTTGTCGACGAGAAAATACTGCTAGACGAAGAAGTAACACATCTCTCTCGGTTGTTTGTCTCCCTGTAACTTGTTATCGTAACTGAAAATTTAAAAATACTATATACGTATAACTGCCCTCTCTCTCTCTCTCTCTCTCTCTCTCTCTCTCTCTCTCTCTCTCTCTCTCTCTTTCTCTCCCTCTGTCTCTCTCTCCCTCTCTGTCTCTCTCTCTCCCTCTCTCTCTCTCTCTCTCTCTCTCTCTCTCTCTCTCGCTCTCTCTCTCTCTCTCTCCATCCCTCTCTCTCTCTCCATCCCTCTCTCTCTCTCAAGCGAAGGGAAAATTTATATCATTTGGACAGAGATAATCCGTGGAATTAAACTTTTGATCCTGATTTTGTATAATTAATCAATTCCGAACACTACTTCTATGCTTGTATTGAGTAAGTTAATAATCTTCATTCTTGTTCCGTTAGTGAAGGGATACAGTTCGTTCGAACATATGGCGCCCCACTTTAAATTAGGTTTACTAGGTAGCATGGGAGGTGAGTCAGTGAGTTCAAAAATACAGGTGAATAGTTAGTTCTTCATTACATCTTACTTTAATTTTGTCAAAACATAGATATGAAACTATTTCTCCTGGGAATATCTATAGGTCTTCTACATTAAATATTAATGAATGAATGCTTCTTGGAATAAGTATAAACATTATCAAATGACAATAACATCTTCACTTCCCAAATAAAATTACTTTTGTCTCAAATGCTGTGTCAACGTTGGTGACATTCTTCAAGCGTCTGCCAAACACAA
>NC_142932.1:116556998-116569498 GCF_046866305.1 Octopus bimaculoides | reverse complement strand
CTGCTCGTGAAATTAACGTGCAAGTGGCTGAGCACTCCACAGACATGTGTACCCTTAACGTAGTTCTCGGGGAGATTCAGCGTGACACAGTGTGACAAGGCTAACCCTTTGAATTACAGGCACAACAGAAACAGGAAGTAAGAGTGAGAGAAAATTGTGGTGAAAGAGTACAGCAGGGTTCACCACCATCCCCTGCCAGAACCTCATGGAGCTTTAGGTGTTTTCGCTCAATAAACACTCACAATGCCCGGTCTGGGAATCGAAACCGTGATCCTATGACCGCGAGTCCGCTGCCCTAACCACTGGGCCATTGCGCCTCCACTGACCTTATATATAGATATATATATGTAATGTTTGTATGTATGTATATGCATGTCTTTGTGTTTGTGTTTGCCCTTCCCCCATCTTGCACCGCTTAATCATCAATGATGAGTTATTCACGTGCCTGACTTTGCAGTTCGGCAAAAGAGCGATAGAATAAGTATCAGAAGTTAAAAAGCGAGTGCATGGAACCTTACCAAATCTGTAACAACATCTCTAATACAGTAAAATCACTACCAACCCCGTAACAGCTCGCCAGTGCTGAAACAGCAACAAAGCCGAACAAGCAGCCTCTTGAACAAATGCCGAAGCCTCAACCCAGTCGCCCGATCATCCATAAATCGCAGTCAATCTTCCCTCACGTCATGCAATGTTGTCATGACAATGTAGTACATATATCAGTTTCAAATGTTGGCACAAGGCCAGCAATTACGGAGGAGGGGATAGTTGAATGTTTCAACCCCAGTGCACAACTGGTACTTATTTTATCAACCTCGAAATAATGAAAGGCAAAGTCGACCTCGTAGGAATTTGAATAAAGACGGACGAAATGCTGCCAAGCTTTTCGTCCGGCGTGATAACGATCTTGCCAGCTCGTCAAGTTATGGCAGCGTCATACTAGTTTCAAATTTTGGCACAGAGTGAGGAATTTCAGGGGCGGAGTGCTAACGATTCCGCTAGCTTGCCATTTTGTTGTAGTACATATGAGATGGTTATGTCTGGAACGCCTTTAATCATAGCTCTACTTGATGTAGTCTTATTTTAGGTTAAACAACCAACTAGCGCCACTCGTTATTCTACCAAATACTACCAGATGTACCGCCTCCAATCTCAACAACAAAACTAACAGCAACAATGAGCCAACGAGGGACTCCACACGAGGTCGCACAGTCGGCTAGAAATAGCTGCGGAAAATTGCTCGAATCGCAACATGCTGTCTTTGAAAACCAAGAAGGAAAAAGTACCTAATGCAATATGAGATATGTTGTAAAAGACGGGAAGGTCGTGGCTCAAGCGCTTTGATCAACAACAACAACATATCCAAAAGAGTACCCTAACTGTATACAATCACTATCACCACTTTATTATTACATTTTATATAACCACATCAACATCAACAACAACAATAGTAGCGCAACGCCGCCATTGCATTGAGAATAACAATGATAAAACCCTTTCGCCATAACCTTCTGCCTTTTCTACATACTGCAGAATAAGAATTAAACGAACCGATTAATAGAAAATCTTAGTTTATGATTCTCATTGTTATAAAATGACCATTGATTTAAGGTTCATAATACAAACAACAGACCACTATAGTTTATTAGGATTCATTTGTCAAAACCGCTAAATATGGCTGGCGTTATTTACACTAGGCGTCTGGATATTGGAATATTTGCTCATAAAATAACAGATTTGTGGGTTGTGCGTGTGTACTGGTGTGTGAAGCCTTGTGTCGTTGTGTGTGTATAAATATATTGGTTGTGTGTTATGTGTGTTGCTTATACACATATATGAATGTATTCACGTAACACGAAAACATAAGCGATACACATTCTTAGACATATACATGCCAAAAACACAGATAAGTACAGATGCGCATACACACGCGTATATGAGTGTGTATTGCAGCTATAGAAAATGGTTATATATTTCATTGATTATATATATATATATATATATACACTCACGCACGCACACATACATATATACATACATATGCGTGGGTGCGTGCATTTGTAAATGCGCGTAAATAAGTTATTAATGATAGATAGATAGATAAATAGATAGATAGTTAGATAGATAGATAGATAGATAGATAGACAGCGAGATCGGTAGATAGACAGACAGACAGACAGATAGATAGATATCTTTTTATTATAGTCACACAGGGCTAAATACAGAAAATGGACAAATTACAAAGTAGAGCTTTTCTTGTGGGGGGGGGGGATAATTTCGATCAAAAGGAATCGCGGGAAGAAAAAAAAAAACGTGGGTGTGGGGGCGATCAATAGGGATCGTGTATCACAGTCGATGTAAAAAACGGGGAACAGATTAGGTTTATCCGTGGAGAGAAAAGCCTACGGAAAAGACCACGGTCACCTCAGGCTTTTTTTTTTTTTAAGGTATAGATAGATAGATAGATAGATAGATAGATAGATAGATAGATAGATTATATACACATACATATTTTTCCATGCTTATAAAACTGTGTTCCAGTGCTGAAGAATACCAATACCAACCATAATAGAACTAATTCCTTTGAGTTCATCAACACTGTATTTAACTCGTAATTTTGATAACGAGCCCTGTGCAATACTACAATATATCAATAGCGATTATTGCTACCGACCTATAGTTTTCAAGAACTTAACTAAAAGTAAGCCCTGTAATACTATTTGGATTACCGTCAACTTTTTTTTTTTTCTTTAAACGTAAAAACGAACATATGTATAAAATTCCTAGGGCAGCGTGCTGGCGAGAGTCGGTAGCACGCCGGTCAAAATGCTTAGAGTCATTTCGTCCGTCTTTACGTTCTGAGTTCAAATTCAGCCAAGGCTGCCTTTGCTTTTGATCCTTTCGTGCTCGTTAAAATAAGTGCCAGTTCAGTACAAAGGTCTATGAAATTTATTAGACCCATCCCCTAAAATGTCAGGCTTTGTATATTTAGCAGAAATAATATGTATAAGATTCTAGCATTTAAAGACAAGCATTTTCTAGCATTTAAAGACAAGCAATTTTTTTATGTAAACTGTTTGAAAGTTACCAAATGCTTCTAACCTGAAAAATATGTTATCATAGAAACTCCACTCACAAGGCTTTGGATGGCCCGAGGCTACAGTACAAGAAACTTGCCCAAGGTGCCAAGCAGTGGGACTGATCCCGGAACCATGTGGTTGGTATGCAAGCTACTTACCACAGCTACTCCTGCGCTTATATATATATATATATATATATATATATATATATATATATATATATATATATATATATATATATATATATATATATATATATATATATATATATATATATATATATATATATATATATATATATATATATATATATATATATATATATATATATATATATGAAATACAAAAATGGGACAAGAACGCAAAACATCCAGACAGTTATGTGATACAAAAAAGGGACAACAAAACATCCAGACAGATGATACAAAGAAAACAAGGACGGGTCATTCGAAGTTTTCTATCCTCAGTCGAGTTCCAGATTATCTTTGCAATTTCGGCTGGTTATACACGAGATTGTTCCAATCTAGCCAGCCCTAAGGAAAAATTAAGCTAAGAGCATTAGATTCCTTGGAAGAAAGCAGTGAATGTATACGAAAACATACATTCGCTGCTTTCTTCCAAGGAAAATATGTTACCGCTAAGCATTTTGCCCGGCGTGCAAACGATTCTGCCAGCTCGCCACCTGAATAATTGTAGAATATTATTCTTTTTGTTTTTGAGCAGTTGCCTGGTGCCTTCATTTTTACTGACATTGTTTTGTACATGCAGTCTGAATGTCACCATACAACAGAGAAAGAGTATGTGCACTGATATTAAGCCACTTCCTCTTTCTTTTCTTCAGAGAAAGAAACTACTAATATTGCTGTTTCCCTCGAAGCTTATTGATGTAGGCAGAAACTTTCAAGCTTTAATATCTATGGAGTAGATTTCCTCACAAACTAGACAAGTGTCCCGAAATATTTGCACCAATACTAGCATTGTAACTGCATTGTAAGATATTGACTTATGGTAAGTGGAAAGCCCTGACTACCTTATTTAAAAGACTCGTATGATATTCTCTGTTCATTCTAGGTTTACTCACAATGTCTTTGTATGATTTATCTTTACCAGTAAGTAGGTATTTTGTAGCAATCGTTGTGCGGCGTGTGTCAGATAACAAAGGGGTCTGTGTTCGGAAAACTCGTTTCTGCTTTCAACTGTCAAAAACGAACATTTCTTTTTGTCAAATATATCACTAGAGCATATTACTAAATTCATTTGTTTCTCACCATTGTAAATATTTTGAGTATAAATTTTTACTTCGCCCATAAAGAAATTATGAATAACATTAGTGTCTCTTGCTGTTGTGAACTCCAGAACATAAATCAGGATTTTCTCAAAGAAAACAAAAATAGTTTTAGTTCCAAAATAAGCAGAAGCATGGACATACTGTCTCCTGAGAATATTCTTTCAAATTATTTATAACATCGAAGATAATAGATTCGCTTGCAGTTATAAGTAAGGGTTGTGAGTCATATTTCTGTAAACTTTCCAATGCCAACCGCGATGGCAGCAAGCACATATACCAAACTGCAGTGATTTCAACAGACATGAGATAATAAAAAAAAAAAAATCTAATTCCTTTCTGTAATGAAGCCACGTTGCCACAAGGTGTTGTTTTCTCTTGCTTTTAGATTCGGACAGTACAGCTTTATTTATCAAAATATTGGTATTGGCGGTATTCTTGTTATCAATGCTTAATCGTACGAGCAAAATCCCAGGCGATGAAATGTATTTTTTTATAATCAGGACGAATGTCGCTAAACTGGAAAGTAAATCATGTTTTTCTTGTCTTATAACAGAAGAAAAAGCAAGTTACTAATTTAAGTTTAGCCAAGGAAGAATCATTGTAGTTAGAAACTTTCAAATATACGTTTTAGAAGGTCGGCCACCCTGCTCGTCTTTTGTTTGTGATCCCATCTTTTGTGCTTACATATAAGAGCATATAAGTATAGGTGTATGTGTGTGTGTATATATAGATTCCTTTATTCTTTTATTCTTTTATTTGTTTCAATCATTTGACAGCGACCATCCTGGAGTACCGCCTTTACTCGAGTAAATCGAAACCAGGGTTTATTCTTTGCAAGCCTAGTACTTATTCTATCAGTCTCTTTTGCCGAACTACTAGTTTACGGAGACATAAACACACCAACATCGGTTGTCAAGCAATGCTGGGGGGAACAAACACAAACACACACATACACACACATGCACACACACAGATATATATATATATATATGTGTGTGTGTGTGTGTATATATATATATATATATATATATATATATATATATATATATATATTTCAATTTGTAGCAAATAATTCACGAGAAAAATAGTTCACGGATAAATAATTTGCGAAGATAGCATTGACTCTGTTATTATCTAATGTAACAGTTTTAAAATGATAATAGCAGAATCAATAATATAGGCGCTTGCAGGCCCCCAAAAAGCATTAAATCGCTGAAGGATTACAATTAATCAAAGGGCATACTAAGTATGTCTACCTGCTGGAAATAACAGTCAAAAGTCTTATTTAAATCACCAGAATACACGGATAACAACTACAGAAATCAACCGTCCGAAGGCAAACGGGCTAAGGCAACCTCTCCTCATACTTCTCAGTACTTGGTCTCACGTGGACCGGTTTCTGGACTGAGATCATAGCCTAACCTTCCTCAGGACGCGTTACCATGACAGAGATCCCCAACCCGTCGTTCTGAAGTCTGCGCTGCAACGGATTCATTTTGCGCCAAAATAATGGCAGTCACCGGTGTGAAAATAATTTCAATACGGAGTAAATAATTCGCGAGAAAAATAATTCACGAAAAAATCATTTGCGAAGATATCATTGACTCTGTTACTATCTAATGTAACAATTTAAAAATGATAATAAAAGAATCAATAATATAGGTGATTGCAGGCCCCCAAAAAGCATTAAATCGCTGAAGGATTAAAATTAATCAAAGGACATACTAAATATGCCGTGAATTATTTGCTCAGTATTGAATATATATATCCGCTCACAAGGCTTTGGTCGGCTCGTGGCTATAGTAGAAGACACTTATTCAAGGTACCACGCAGTGGGATAGAACCCGGAATCATGTGGTTGGGAAGTAATCTTCTTGCCACATAGCCACTCCTGCGCCTATCCACACAACAACCCCTGCGCCTGTGTGTGTGTGTGTGTGTGTGTGTGTGTGTGTGTGTGTGTGTGTTCTTTATTTCAAAATTCCTCAACTGTAAAACAAGATAGATCTGCACTGCAGCCCAGAAACATGGCTCTATTTTGGAGGTTTAAACATCAGTCATCTATGTATGAGTGGATGCACGCATGTCATCGCATATCTATTCCTTGTGCTTTCTTATTCTGAAGTCTTCCATTTCAGTCTCAAAGATGTCAACATAAATATTATATGCTTTTGGTGTAATGCTAAAACAATAATTCTTTCAGATTTCTTCATTTCGGTTTAAATTATTTTTTTTCTTTTCTACAGAATAAATCTGCATCTTCTTAAAAAAGGAACTTTTATGTTGTCTTTTGAATACTACTACATCACTCAGGAGACTGCTGATTGATTTCAACTGAATTTCTTAATTATTTTTCTCCCTCGATATCATTGATCAATATCAAAATCTAATCAATAAGCCTCTTATCAATACTAGTCGTTTTAAAATGTTCTGTTTTGTAGTGGGTGCTTTAAAACACGGAATTATCATTTCGTTAAACTTTTCAAAAATACATTTCAATTGATTTATCTTCTTCACACTTCCAGATCACTTATTATTGTAACTGCAGCTATAGCGGTTGGTAGCTTAGAGTGGACGGTCAGCCTATCTACGAGAAAATACAGTGGCGGTTGTAGTTTCACTTGTGTTGCAAATATTTGGGTAATACGAAGAAATTCATGCACTGAGAGGCGCATGTTTTTCGAATAAAGTTATCAATCTTCTTTTCACGTTTGGCAAATGCTGGTGTGGTTATTTTGTTAAGAGATAATTTAGTACAAGACAAATTTCGTCGGAGTAGAATTTAATTCTATTCATATATAGACGAAGCTGTGGTTGTGTGGTAAGAAGTTTGTTTTCTAACCACAAAGTTCCGGGATCCATCCTACTACGTGGTAACTTGGGTGAGTGTCTTCTACTATACCCTTGGGTGACCAGAGTGAATTTTGTGGACGGAAACTGAAAGGAGCCCATCGTATATGTGTGTATATTTGTCTATGTGTGTGCATATGTGTGTGTGCGCGCCTATGTGTGCGTGCGCATGTGTGTATATGTGTGTGTATGGGTTTTTTCATCCACCACTGCTTTACAACAGGTGTTGGTGTGTTTATGTCCCTGTAACTTAGCTCTTCGGCAAAACGGATCGATAGAATGAGTACCATGCTTATAAAAGTACAAGTACTGGAATCGTTTCGTTCGACTAAACCCCTTCAAGGTGGCGGCCCAGCTTTGCCGCAGTTCAATTGTGAAGCAAGTAAAAGAGTCGTTATTATGTTCATATCTACCAGGAAAAAACTTTATAATTTCGATTTCTTCCATAACTACTACAAGTGTTAAAAAGTTGTTGACCTTTTTTGGTGTTGTTTTTCTTCAGTTGCTTCTCCATGTTGCTGAGGTTGAGCCCAGTGATGTTTGTAGCTGTTCTCAATTTGGTGAATTCCATTTTGAGACGAATACCTCAACGATCTTTAGTAAAAGCTGTTTTCAGTGAATGTTACAAGATGAATAACCAGTTATTTCACAAGGTTGATAGTCATGGCAATATGGCTACATATGGTATTTATCGAAAATTGAATGCATAATACTTCATATGAAATATGCATCTATCCATGCTGAGTGATGCGCTTTACCTATGCATGTGTGAATATAGGTATGTTCTCTTCTCTTACTTACTATTTGAAATCTTCTTCTAAGGAAGGAGCTGGTCTCTAACAAAGATACAAAGCGCCATCGTTATAATGTGGAAAATATGAACCAATTTACATTTTAAACTTGAGAAAAGTCTTGTATATCTTTGATGTTCCACTTACAGATTAACACTTATGTATGTATGTTCTCTTCTATTTTTAATTATCGAAATTCGTCCCCTGAGGAAAAGGCTGGTTTCTAACAAAGATACAAAGACTGCATTCGGATAAAAGTTGTTTTATTATCAAACGCTGGAATGTAGATAGCACATTTTAAACTTGAAAAAAGTCTTGCATACCTTTACTGTTCCACTTACAGATTGAATTTGTAATGCGCGAATCAGTTGGTTGATCTCTTTTTCTGAAAACCCTAACTTACCTAGATTGTCACTTAGGCATTTACTGACAAAATCAAATGCACTATTTAGTATTGGTATGAATGTGAATTTATAATATTGATATATATATATATATATGTGTGTGTGTTTGTGTGTGTGTGTGTTTGTGTGTCTGTGTTTGTCCCCCCAACATCGCTTGACAACCGATACTGGTGTGTTTACGTCCCCGTAACTTAGTGGTTCGGCAAAAGAGGGCGATAGAATAAGTACTAGGCATACAAAGAATAAGTCCCGCGGTCGATTTGCTCGACTAAAGGCGGTGCTCCAGCATGGCCGCAGTCAAATGACTGAAACAAGTAAAAGAGTAAAAGAGTAAAGAGTATCAGTTGATTTCTATGACGGTACATTCTTTCTCTTGTCTGCATGTTTATCAGTAAGCGAGTGTTGTGTACAGGTAGGAAAATGAGGATTCCTATGACTGTTTATTTCTGAATTTTGATAAACGTGTGTATTAAGTTTGCATGGACTTTGTCTATCTGAATTTACACGCGAAGTTAGATATTTTTGTGTATCCGTGTCTATTGGTGTGTGTTTATGTGTCAGAGCGTGTGAAAAATATACTACTTTTTCTCTATCGATTAGAATGTGTTTCTAATATCTGTCTAATTGAATATATTTATATATATGTATATATATGTATGTGTGTATGTAAATATTTGTATGCGGTAGGTTTAGGTACGTATAATTTATGTACGTATGAGAATGAGCTTCTACGTGTGCAGATATCATTCTCTATGCTCACGTAATTATGCATGTGAGTGAAGAAATGTCTATGTGTATGTGCGTATATATGCAGCTTTGGAAAATAGCCAATTCTTCACCAAGGATAACCAATGTGTTGCCATCACAATGCCGCAAAAATTCTCTGGAAAATCTTCCTCTGCGATGATGCACAGCTGTTTAGAAAGAAATACTAAAACAGTTAATGACATGTATAGAATTATGTTTATATGCCTATATACACCGATAAACGTGTAAGCATCAATAGTGGCACAAACAAATATATATATTATATATATAGATAGATAGATAGATAGATAGATAGATAGATAGATAGATAGATAGATAGATAGATAGATACATACATACATACATACATACATACATATACATATATGCATGTACGTATATATATATATATATATATATATATATATATATATATATCTACGTACGTATATGTACATACACACACACACACAACACACACACACACACACACACACACACGCATTCACATACATACACACATGCATGCATACATACATAC
Organism: Octopus bimaculoides; assembly: GCF_046866305.1. Classification (NCBI taxonomy): domain Eukaryota; kingdom Metazoa; phylum Mollusca; class Cephalopoda; order Octopoda; family Octopodidae; genus Octopus; species Octopus bimaculoides. The sequence continues at coordinate 116,559,797 of NC_142932.1, read as the reverse complement.
AAAAATATACATACATACATACATACATGCATACATACATACATACATGCATACATACATACATACATACATACATACATACATACATGCGTATGCGTCAATGTGAATAAATAAAACAGAAAGGATAGGCTTGAAACATAAGATAGAAAGAAAATATGGCTTATTTACTGCGAGATTTAGAAATTTCGGTGACTATTTCTTTATATTTCTACTGATAACACAAACTTTGAGATTGCATTCGGATAAAAGTTGTTTTATTATCAAACGTTCACTACAAACTCTAAATTTATCTTCTCACTCGGTGTCTTTAATGTCGAACAGTTCGGATATAAGTATTTGCATACTGCCTCATCTCACATCCAACAAATGAACTGGTATCATCTCTCTTTTCAAAACACCGCTCCGAATTATTCTTGCTTAGAATGTCAAACGTATATAATCTGCAGTCAACAAGGTTGTATTTTTTTTTTATGGGCTCGCAGAATCGTTAGCACACCGTGCAAAATGCTTCGCGGCATTTTGTCCATCTTCGCATACTGAGTTTAAATCCCGCAGTGGTCGACTCTGCCTTCCGTATTTTCAGTGTCCTTTAAATAAATACTATTCAAGCACTTGGGTCAACAGTCCAAAGAAAGCTAGCAGGGCGAAACTTCTAAGTCACTGTCATTCTCTTTCTTGTAAACATATAGTACAACCACATGTTAATTGATCTAAGAAATGCAACTTACGCGTAGCAGAATGATCTCATATCTTTCTTAGACCCAGCAATTCCAACATACTGCTTAATTCGAGATCTGAAATTTTTAGCAGGTGTAGACACATGGACAGGTTTCTGTTATCGAATTGGAGAACGCCACTCGCTCCGGATTGAGTTGCTGTCTCGCAAGCTGTGACATATTTTCTGCTTTTTGTTCTAAACCAGTTGTATTTAATGAGATTGCTACAATTAGGAAGGACGAGGGTCTTAGTTGTCTTGATTTCGTTTCTTTTTTCTCGTTCCATTTTTTTGTACCAACCTTCATCACATTTTTTCCGCATTTTTTTCTTATTTTCTCACTGTCCTGTGTCCGTGATTTTAAAGGTTATATGTAACACATAAACAGATCCTGAAAGATTGCTTTCAGATACATGGTGTATTTTATAAATATGCCTGTTCAAGTATCATAATAGCATGAAACTGTTAGTGCCTCTTTTGGTTGTGTATTTAAATTGATATATGTGTGTATATGTGTGTGTGTGTGTACATGTACATATATATATTTGTTGTATGTGTATGTAAGTGTGTGTGCATGTGTGTGTGTATGTGCGTGTGTGTGTGTTATGATAGCAAGTCACAACGGTAGTTGAAGACTATGGAAAAGAAGGAAAAGATTACCGACTGAAAAATTGAAATAGGATAAGATTGAAGATGAAATGGTAATTGGAAAGTGATTTATAGTGTTTGAGGCTGGAGATGCAGTTGATGTAGAGACCAATGGTGCATGGAAGAATGGTGACCAAATGAGTTCAGGGCAGAAGAAAGGTAAAAAGAAGGAAATTGATTTTGCATGAATTATGGTATATTATTGAGGCACAAAAGGAACAAAAACTAATTGTTTTCAGTTGGAGAAGAAATGAGATAGACCTTGAAGTGGAGATAGCTAAATATTTGAATCTAAAACTAGAGGTGAAAAGGTATTGAAACAGCGATAAAAGTGGAATTTTGGGAGAGAAACACGATTAAGCAGATAAATTAAACAATGTAAGAGCAAGGAATCAGAGAAGCTTATGAAGTAATAAAGGAAATTAGAGGTAAAGTAACGAGATCAAAAAGACTACTTGTGTTTATTATTGATGAGGACTTAATAACGTTAGGTATAAATAATATTATATTAAGATGGATATAAAATTTTAATGTAGACGTGAACAAGCCAAGTAATGGGTAGAAATGCTCTGATAATTTCTGAACCATAAGAGAAACCGGAACAAGCTATGCATGAATATCTTTTGAAGAACTTGAGCAATTTAGAAACCGGAAAGGCTACTGCTGGATTAGATGGGACTGCAGGAGAAATGGTAAATACCGATTAGTAAATGTTGCTAGAGTATTATTAAAATCTGTTTAATAGTATAGTGAATATTTGAACAGATATCTGAAAATTGGAAAATCGACGTTAACAACATAAAAGGATGGATTTGAAAGAATGTGGCAATTGAGAGGTTCGGTTTGTAACCCCGCGTGTTCAGTTTGATTATCCTGAATAAGATACGGACTGCATTAAAATTCGTATTGGTTTCACATTGTGGCACAAGCCCAGCAATTTGGAGGGAGGATTAAGTCGATTACATCGACCCCAGTGTTCAACTAGTACTTATTTTATCGACCCCGAAAGGATGAAAGGCAAAGTCGACTTCGACGGAATTTTAATTCAGAAGGTAAAGACAGATGAAATGACGCTAAGCGTTTCGCCCGGCGTACTAACGTTTCTGCCCGCACGCCGCCTTGCGTTATAAATAATATTAATAAAAAGCAGGTTTCTGGAAACCGCGAGTTTCTAATGAGCAGATATTTCTTATTTGGGCATATTTTACAGCAATGTGGAATTTAAACGCTCATTGGGGATCGGTTTTGTAGACTCAGAAATGGTTTTTGGTAGCATGCATAAAATTGGTTTCAAATGTTGGCACTAGGCCAGTAATTAGTGGGTGGGGAAAAAGTCGATTACATCGATCCCCGAGCTCAGCTGGTACTTATTTTATGTACCCCGAAAGGATAAAAGGCAAAGTCAACTTCGGCGATATTTGAACTTAGAACATAAG
>NC_142932.1:116514498-116551998 GCF_046866305.1 Octopus bimaculoides | reverse complement strand
GTCAGTCCTAATCGTGTAAACCTCTAATTAAAATCATTGCCATCTCGTCAGTGCATATCTTGAGTAAATATGTATTTTTCCTATTATAAGACATTAGGATGTGATTTGGTGAAAGGTGCAAGACCTAATGGCAAACTGTTGAACTTACGATCGATCTTAAGCTTGTGGGGTCGCTTCCCGGGCCATGTGGTGCTTTGCACTCTGGGAAAAACACTTCATTTGCAGTTGTGCCAGTCCACTTAGCTGAAAATAAGTTACGTCTGCTGCAGAAAAGTACCACGCCGACTATAAGCTCAAAATATTGAATGCACGATATGAACAGCCTTTCATTGATGCTGTACTCTGGATAATAAGAATGGTGGGTGATGTAACTTAACTGTTACTTCTAGCAGTGCTAAGTGGCGGCTTCGATGGTTGATTGGCTCTGCAGTCGTTGCTTATATTAGAATTCTACTTTCGGTTTAAATGGTGTATGACTTAGAGTATATTCAAATATGGGGTAAAATCGAAAGAAGCAAAACCAAAATTGTATTAACAGCACAGTTCTTTCAAAAGATAATACCAGCTGTATCATGACCTGCCAAGTCACAAGAATTCTGTTCAGCAACACATATCTGTTACTTGTTTCAGTCAATGGAATGTGACCAGGCTGGAGGATCTTTTAGTCGAACGAATCCACCTCAGTACATCTTTTTAAAGCCTAGCACTTATTGTATTGATTGTCTTTTACCAAATCGCCAGTTTGTGGAGATGTAAATAAACCAACACCGGTTGTCAAACGGTGATGGGGCACAAGACACTAAAAAAATATATATATACATATACATACATATATATATATGACGGGTCTCTTTCAGTCTGTTTATGAGATCTACTTTCAAGGTTTTGGTTGGCCTGAAACTATAATAGAAGACACCAGGCCAAGGTTCCACCACACAGTGGGACTGAACCCAGGACAATATGGTTCGAAAGCAAACTTCTTTTCACACAGCCAAGCCTGTAGTATCGATATATTAATACTGTTGCAAATTGAAGAAGACAGAAGATAATCGTGCATATGTGTTTTGAATTAGAATCCTGACTCTACCGCGTTGCAAGTGTTTCGTTTTCATAAAAACACAACGACAGATCAAGTCATTTGCCAAGCAAGCGCCAGTCATTATGATACATAACATTGAACAATATTTCGATAATCGAACCAAAGCAAACGAACGAAAGGAATAGCCAAGTTGTGGTGGAATGTGTAAGCATGAAATCAATGCTATCAATAAAGAGATCAAATTATGGAAGCCAATATCTGCTGCATATAATTAGTTAACCAGGGTTTAGACAAAGTATAAAGCAGTTTGTTTTAATTTATTTGCTTTCGTTTTTATTTCTTTTACAAAAGGAATGACGGTTTGCTTCTGTTCTTTCTACTGGCAATATTTTTAATAGAATTATAGTGTTTCAGGAATTTGTTGCCACAGATAAGTTGTTGCCGAATGAAAAACTATAATGGAGGGAAAAGATTAGACAATATTGGAAGATCTTGATACTAAAAGTACGCGACCTTCTTAAAAATAAATCTATTCCAGAATATAGAATATTAAATCATGCACTTCTGGAAATCATAAGAATTGAAAGGAGGAAATTTTAACATTATCTTAAGCTTATTTATAATTATCGTTTGTCGCCACAAAGGCGGCGAACTAACAGAATCGTTAGCACGCAGGAAAAAGAAATGTTTAGTGTTATTTCTTCTAGCTTTATGTTCAGAGTTCAAATTCTGCCGAGGGTTCACTTAACTTTTCACGTCGACAAAATAACTACCAGTTGAGCAATGTAATTAACAAATCGCTCCCCACAAAATTTCGGGTTTTTTGCCCATAATAGAAAGATTTTAAGGCGGTGAGCTGGTACAATTGTCAGCACGCCGGACAAAACACTCAGCGGCATTTCTTCCGGTTTACGTTATAATTTCAAAATTTCCTTGTGATCAACTTTTACTTTCATCTTTTCGGAGTCAATAGAATAAGTACCAGTTGAGTACTGGTATCGATGTAAGCGACTAGCTCCTCCCCCAGTAATTTCGAGCCTTGAGCATATAGTTGAAACTAACACGATACTGTTGGAAGGCGGGTTTAGAGAAAGCGCGGGCTAAGATTACGCGCCCTTCCCCTCCATTGGTCAGTTGAAGTTTAGACAGTGTCATGTGACAACTAGCTGGTGCTGGCTCCTAGAGCCTACCGGCGAGTATCTGAAGGGAAACATGGCAGGATGGTCAGTCACCCGCTGACATTCGACGCCGACAGAATTTGAACGCAGAACGTAAAAACGAGCGAAATACCACTAAGCATTTTATCCGGCGTGCAACTAAGACAGCAATAATAATATCGTTTAGGATGTATAAAAATAGCATTTTACAGGTCTTGTTTCCAAGATTATAAATAACCAAAATTATGTTGGTGATACTCCAGTGTACTTACATCCCAGTTAACTTGGATTAGTAACAGATTAGAACTGAAATGAAAGGATGTTACCAAGAAGTTGAGAATATAAATTAGTTGATTGTTTTCGTGAAGCATGTTGTAGTTAAGTTAACATCCTACGGAAGTCAATCTTCGCTCTTAACAGCTTTTATTGAAAGCAAAATGGCAATGAAGGGTAAATATGGCTTCTTTTAAAATGTGTAAATCAGTCGAAGAGGTTTTGGCCTATTTTCGAAATAATTACAACCAAGATTCTTCCTAGCTGCCGGTAATGAGACTACTAATAATTCTAATACTAATACTGCTGGTGCTGCTAATGTTGCTGTTATTGTTGTTGTTGTTGCTGCTGCTGTTGCTCCTGCTGCTACTAAGTAAAGACAAAGAAAGAAAATGAAGGAGTAGAAAATGTACACTTTTTACTTTAGTAACAACAGCAACGGCAATAATACTTGTTTCGAAATTTGGCATGAAACCAGCACTTTCAAAGTAAAGGAGTAAGTTAATGATATTTGCCCAAGTAATTGACTAATACTTTGTTTTATCGACCTCGACAGGACGAAAACTAAAGTTGGCCACGCGAGATTGGAACTCAGAACGCTAAGACCCGAAACAAATACCACAAACATTATTTATATTATTTACAATTGTCCCCATCTTGTTTGTTGTTAACACAACGTTTCCAGCCTTCATTGGGTGTCTTGGAGAAATTTCGAACCTGGGTTCTCATTCCTAAGGTATTTTTCGATGTTGTTGTTATTATTATTATTGTTCAGTAGTTTTATTTTTATAACGTGCTTTCACTTCACTACCGAGCGCAGCTCTGTGCGCCTTGGGTATGTGCTGTGGTTTGCTGTGGTGCTCTTATGTTTACTGTATTGAAAGTGTTTTGCGTAGAATGTGTGCAGTACCCAGTAGTGCAATTTTCTGTATGTTATATATATTTGTAAGTCCTGGTGTTTTTGTTATGTATTTGTCTGAATATTTTTTTATTATACCTAAGGCACCTACTATGATAGGAATTGTTTCTGTTTTTAGATTCCACATTCGAGTTACCTCTATTTCCAGGTCTTTGTATTTTGAAAGTTTTTCCATTTCTTTTAGAGAAACGTTGTCATCTGCTGGTATTGATACATCATATTATTATTATTATTATTATTATTATTATTATTATTATTATTCAGGTCACTGCCTGGAATCGAACTCGGAGTCCAGGCAGTGACCTGAATAATAATATTAATAATAATAATAATAATAATAATAATACCCAGACCGGGCGTTGTGAGTGTTTATTGAGCGAAAACACCTAAAGCTCCACGAGGCTCCGGCAGGGGATGGTGGCGAACCCTGCTGTACTCTTTCACCACAACTTTCTCTCACTCTTACTTCCTGTTTCTGTTGTGCCTGTAATTCAAAGGGTCAGCCTTGTCACACTGTGTCACGATGAATATCCCCGAGAACTACGTTAAGGGTACACGTGTCTGTGGAGTGCTCAGCCACTTGCACGTTAATTTCACGAGCAGGCTGTTTCCGTTGATCGGATCGACTGGAACCCCCGACGTCGTAAGCGACGGAGTGCCAACAACAAAAGAGGTTTAAATTAAAAGAGGACGAAACAAGACAAGGGATCGGGGGATCGAATGAGAGTAACAGAGTGAAGATGAACGTTAGAAATTACAAAAAATAAATGAATGATACAGTAAACGGATGATTAACAAAAATGAAGCGGAGGACGTGGTCGACCCCACAAACCACATTCTCACGCTGAAGACTTTATTTTCCTTTTATGTTCTCGCTTACACAAGTTCTTTCACTCACAACACACTTGCTACAGACTTCCATCTTTTTTGAAACATGCCATGTGACAGGCATTTCTTCTCCAGTCTTTACGATAACGCAAACTGTTCAATAACATTAACAAGAACATTTGCAGTTAAAACGAACGAGAAAAGACATTCTACGACGATTTGTTTCTGCATATCTGTACTTCAATTAAATGTAGATTTGGACCCATTAGGTACGTAATTGTATTCAATCTGTGTCCAGTTTCGCATTGGTACTCAAAAAAGGTTGGTTGTTAGCTTTTCGAGTGATGATTTCTATTTTCCTTTCTTTTCTTTTCGTTTTTGTGCTTATGTTTTTGTTTTCTTTTTCTTTTTTCCCTTTTCATTGTTATCATCGTTCCTACGTTCATTTTCGTTTCAATGACACGAAGCGCAAGAATACTCTACTAACAGAGCGATAAAACGAGTAGTAGTAGTAGTGGTGGTGGTGGTGGTGGTACTGGTGGTGGTGGTGGTGGTGGTGGTGGTGGTGGTGGTGGTGGTAGTAGTAGTAGTAGTAGGGGTGGTGGTGGTAGTAGTAGTAGTAGTAGGGGTGGTGGTGGTAGTAGTAGTAGTAGTAGTAGTAGTAGGGGGTGGTGGTGGTGGTAGTAGTGGTAGTGGTAGTAGTAGTAGTAGTAGTAGTAGTGGCAGCAGCAGCTGTAGTTTAATGAGGCCAATATCGAAATTGAATGATGGAGGGGAATCACTTAGGTTTCCCACTTCCGCCGAGAAAAGGCCTTCAATTTCTATAATTACAACGTTCATAGCTTAATATATGCCGCTTCGTCATAATTTAATCAACTAAGTTGGTATTGTAAGGAGGCGCAAATTTATCGCTGAGTAATTCACAAAATCTTTCATTTACTAATTTAAAACGTTGGGTTCAAATCCTGGCATCGCTTAGAATTCTGTACATTCTTGCAGAAACGCTATCCAAGAGTCGCCAAAGCCTTGTCAGAAATTTTTCCCATAAAAGCGGCGAGCTGGCAGAAATGTTAGCACGCCGAGCGAAATGCTTAGCGGTATTTCGTCTGTCTTTACGTTCTAAGTTCAAATTCCGCCGAGGTCGACTTTGCCTTTTATCCTTTCGGGGTCAATAAATTAAGTACCAGTTGCGTTCTAGGGTCGATCTAGGATCTTTTCCTTTTGGCCCGCACATAGATAAAATAATTTTTTGTAACTAAACACTTTCAAATTTCATATACTGGGAGAATGTGTCATTTAAAACATCATTTACTCTTGGCGTTTTTAAGAAAATTCTTTATATTCGAAGTTATTCGTGACAAACCACAGCAGTAATTGTCTTCACCTCAATAGACGTCATTGATTGGTTGAAATTACCGAAATACGACAACTTTAACACGAAATAACTTCGAAAATAAAGAATTTTCTTAAAAACGCCAAGAGTGAATGATGTTTTAAATGACACATTCTACCAGTATACGAAATTTGAAAGTGTTTAGTTACAAAAAATAATTTTTTATATGTGCCGGCCAAAGGAAAAAGATCCTCGATCTAATCGACTGGACCCCGCCCCAAAAATTTCGGATCTTTCAATATCTCTAACATCATAGGCGCAGGCGTGGCTGTGTGGTAAGAAGGCAGCGAGCTGGCAGAAACGTTAGCGCCCCGGGAGAAATGCTTAGTGGTATTTCGCTCGTCGCTACGTTCTGAGTTCAAATTCCGCCGAGGTCGACTTTGCCTTTCATCCTTTCGGGGTCGATAAATTAAGTACCAGTTTCGCACTGGGGTCGATGTAATCGTCTTAATCCCTTTGTCTGTCCTTGTTTGTCCCCTCTATATTTAGCCCCTTGTGGGCAATAAAGAACTAAGAAGCTTGCTTCCCAACCACATGGTTCCGGATTCAATCCTACTGCACGGCATCTTGGGCAAGTGTCTTTTGCTATAGCCTCGAGCCGAATAATGCCTTATGAGTGGATTTGCCAGGCGGAAACTGAAAGAAGCCCACCGTATATATATATATATATATATATATATATATTTGTGTGTGTTGGTGTGTTTGTCTCCCACTGCCACTTGAGAACGCGGTTTGTATGTTTACTACCCCGTGACTTAACGGTTCGGCAAAAGAGATTGATAGAATAGTACCAGGCTTGAGAAAAAATAAGTACTGAGGTCGATTAGTTCGACTAAAATTCTTTAAAGCGGTGCCCCAGCATGGCCGCAGTCTAATGACTGAAACAAGTAAAAGTAAAAGCAAAGATCCTCACGATTGTGGTGCATTGTTTGTTGAGAGAAAGAGCATACACTCTAAGGTGGACATAGCCTGGTTTTGTTTTTGTTGTTTTTTTTTTCATGAAATAACACATATTTAAGAAAAGCAGTTGCGAGCCACATTCTATGTGCCAGCTACCACCGACATTGGAGATTTTAAATCTGATCAGGGATAGTTCATTAACGCTCAATCAATATTTTTCGTGAATACCTCGTTGAGAGACATATTTGCAGGAAGACAAAATTGCCGTAATTCACCGTGAGGCGAATTTACCGTATCTACAATGATAAAACGTGAAAGAACGATAAACGGTTTTATAAAAGCATTACATAGGCAAGTTTTTATTCAACATTAAGCATTAAAAAAATGTGATGACGTCATTTACCACGAAATTTCTTCAGACGAATTTTCCTACGGCAAAAATGTTTGCTTACCAACCACATGGTTCCGGGTTCAGTCCCACTGCGTGGCACCTTGGGCAAGTGTCTTCTACTATAGCCTCGGGCCGACCAAAGCCTTGTGAGTGGATTTGGTAGACGGAAACTGAAAGAAGCTCGTCGTATATATATATATATATATATATATATATATACATATATATATACATATATATATATACATATATATATATACATATATATATATATATATATATATATATATATATATATATATATATATATATATATATATATATATGCATATATATGCATATATGTATGTGTGTGTGTATGTTTGTGTGTCTGTGTTTGTCCCCCTAGCATTGCTTGACAACCGATGCTAGTGTGTTTATGTCCCCGTCACTTAGCGGTTCGGCAAAAAGCGACCGACAGAATAAGTAGTAGGCTTGCAAAGAATAAGTCCTGGGGTCGATTTGCTCGACTAAAGGCGTTGCTCCAGCATGGCCACAGTCAAATGACTGAAACAAGTAAAAGAGTATAACCATATTTTGTGTCGTTCTGACAAAATTAATTACTGTAAATCAGTGGGATTAATGACAACATTATGATTTGTTCTCTAAATTTCAATTTGTTCCCTAAATTACGTAATATTTTCCTCAGAGCAGGCATATCAGGAATAGCAGGTGGACTAGTTTGCGACATGAATGTCAACGATCTTTTACAGCTACATTCAGGGACTCGAGAACCATGACTACATTTTTTTTTCTTTGTATCGCTTCAAATATGTATAACTTGTGCGGCTGGATCTTTATGTGAATGGGTGTTTAATGTTCTTACCATCACTTTACTATTTTTTGTATGTAGCCTTGCTCTGTATCGATTTTCCTGCTCGCAGTTCCAAAATTTTAATTCGCTATCCCTTCTGTTTACTTTGTCAGAATAATACAGAAATCCATGGTGTGATTTTTTTTTTTCTTTTTCCACGTTTCGTCAATATATCACCAGCCATCAAGTGTATAACCAAAAGTAGAAAGCTAAACGAAATTTCATATTTGAGTGGTTTGCGTTGTGTGATTGTGTGATAGCAACACTAGTTATTATGTAGAATAAAAATAAAATTTTCAGAGTGCCAAAAGCTCTCAAAACCAAAGCATATGATGTCAGATAATTTCAGCATCGAATCAGTAACACCAAATGAGCATGACAGAATAGATTGTCTCTAACGCAGGCCACACGCCTTCAGCTAGTCAAGTATTGAAGTTTGTATAATCGAGTGCTATCTCTACACAGAATGTTTAGCCTAGCGTTTGTATAAAAACGATTGTATAAACCAATGGTTCCCAACCTGGTCCACAAAGGTAGTACTGGGGTTTCGTGAACTAAATTCAAAATGTCATTTATATATATATATAGTGTTAGGTGTGGTGTACAGAAATTGAATATTGAGAAAAAATGTCTTCAGAATTTTGGTAAAAATTTTTTTTTATTTCTTCATTATTATTATTAGCGCTTTCGTTCGTTTCTCGGACTTGTCAAATAGAATTTTGTGAATGTATTGGGTTGTCCAGAAAGTTCGTGCCGATTTATAGTAGCTTACTTTTTGACTTATTTGCCATGAAACCACCTCAATTCTGGGAAGAAGGTATTTTCAAGTTAAAGGAAAGATGGAGATGCATTGTGCAACAAAATGGTTCATATTTGGTTGATTAAAGATGTAATGGCAAGTATTTATTAACCTTTTTCTTTCCTTTAAAAATCAGCAAGAACTTTCCGGACAACCCAATACAAGCAGCTTGTTCATTTATATTAAGCAGATGTTTTGTTGGGGATTTTGTTTAGAAGAAGAGAACATTGTTTTTGTTTGTTTTTTTTGTGTGAGGTTTCATGACAATGGAGATAGAAAGATAGAAATTTAGATAGGTAGATAGATAAATAGAAATTTTAATAGGCTGATAGATAACAGCTTATCTACCTATCTATATTTTTATCTATCTATCTCCATTGTCATGAAACTTCACCCAAAAATACAAAAACAATGTTCTCTTCTTCTAAGCAAAACCCAAATAAAAAACATCTGTTTTATATAAATGAACAAGCTGTCTGTACATTCACAAAATTCTATTTGTCAAGTTCGAGAAACGAACGAAAGCGCTAATAATAATGGAGAAATAAAAAGATGTTTTCTTCAAAATTCTGACGACTTTTATTCTCAATATATATATATATATATATATATATATATATATATATATATATATATATATATATATATATATATATATATATATATGCTTGTATATATGTATGTATGTATATTAGGATAAGCATATATGGGAATAAATAGATTAAAAGGGGCCCGTGAGAAAACTCATTCTAAATAAAAGGGTTGGGAATCACTGTTGGGAGCCACTGATATAAACTATTGCAGGGCGGTAGATAGCAAAAATAAGACAAAATTACTTGCAATCTTTAAAACCGTTCTTTTACGCTCCAAGTTCGAACTCCGCTGGAGCTTAACTCATAATAACCTGTCAATCGCTCACAAGACTCGATTAAATCAATTACACAGTTTCCTCCACCCACGTAAAGAAAAATAAGTGACTTTCTTTCTATGATTCATAACGATAGAGTGGGTTTTTGTTAAATCGCTTTCCGTGCTAGGTAAAACGCGCATAAAGTATTAGGATCGATTTAATTTCCCACAGCGGGTATGTTCGCTTCAGTTAAAACAAGATACTCATTCATAAAATGAAATACTCTGGAATCAATATTAATCAGTGCTAGTCATCCAAATGTAACTCGTAATCAGATTTTCTGTTCAAAGCATGGAATACGAAACTACAGAATAAAGTTATGTATTTAGCCACGACTAGAAATGTTCATTTAAATTACTTCAGGTGTATTTATGATAAATCTATGACTAAATCGTTTGACCACCACCAAGTTATAATAATATTTATATAAATTATTGAACAGAAATGCTTAATATTGGTTTCTGAATAAACATTTTCGCTATGGCATTTTCTAACGAACCATGGGATCTGCGTCGTACGATTGTGCGATAGCAACACGACTTCAAACCTATTATAGATTGTAGAAGAATTAACTTGATTTAAAATGTATCCCAAACTTGATCTTCCCATTAATGTCTCTACACTCAGTAGATTATTGGACCATTGCTTAATAGAGGTAACATACCACACATCTTCCTAACTCTGCTACTCCAAGACAGCAAAATGATCCGCTCCGGTAGTTTTATGCCAGCTAACTCTAACAGCAAACAGTTTTCGCTCTCGACTCATTTCCTGTCAGAAACAAATCTCCTATCCTCGAAATCTCAAGTGATCCGCACGTAGCTATGACTTCTCGCCTACTAAATTACTGACAATTTCTACCACTTTGGGAACTACCAATCACCAACGATAAAACTTCATTGGTAACACACCGACAAAAATAGGTTTAATTCTATACTCAGTCGTGGGTCACTTTGATCACGGTTTGAATAATAACAATAGATCCTATCACTCAAATCCCACTGGGATCGATATAATTGGCTTAATCCGTTTGTCTGTCCTTGTTTGTCCCCTCTGTGAGTAGCCCCTTGTGGGCAGTAAAGAAATAAGATAGATAGATAGATAGATAGATAGATAGATAGATAAAACAATATGATAAAATACACATTCCCAAAATTGTACAAACACTAGAGTTCCTCTTCGCTGTAGAACCAGGAAGTACTTCGATCACCATAAATACCTAAATCTGTACAAGATGGAAGTAAAGACTGCAACTGAAATACAGTTCACGTCAATGAGGCGGTGCTTCAGCCAAAATACAAATATTCTTCGCTCAAATCCAAAAGGAAGCCATTCATTTAACTAATTTGCAAATACCCAATCACTACATAATCCAGCCTCATTCACAAACGGCTGATTCCACGCATAAAAACTATAAATAACAAAAATTCTAACTTCAGAAAACTAAATCTGAAATCGTTAATCCCATAGTAAGAGCTAATTTTAAAACACCAACGCATCAGGATAATATTTTTCTACGAAATATGGTTTGAAGAAAAAATTGGGAAAATAAAGACAAAAATAATAGAAATCTACTTGTTGGCACTCCGTCGCTTACGACGTCGAGGGTTCCAGTTGATCCGATCAACGGAACAGCCTGCTCGTGAAATTAACGTGCAAGTGGCTGAGCACTCCACAGACACGTGTACTCTTAACGCAGTTCTCGGGGATATTCAGCGTGACACAGAGTGACAAGGCTGGCCCCTTTGAAATACAGATACAACAAAGACAGGAAGAAAGAGTGAGAGAAAGTTGTGGTGGAAGAGTACAGCAGGGTTCGCCACCATCTCCTGTTTTCGCTCAATAAACACTCACAACGCCCAGTCTGGGAATCGAAACCGCGATCCTATGACCGTGAGTCCGCTGCCCTAATCACTGGGCCATTGCGCCGCCACAGAAATCTAGTAAAGACAAATATATTGAGGTTTAGAAACCTCGAAACAGCTGGTAATGTAAAAAGTTATGAACAGGAAATACATGAGAACAAAAACTGATTGGATATCCTTAAGTATTGAAATGTGTTGCGATTTTGTTGCTTGTTTTTCTATCTGTTACTCTTTTACTCATTCAACTGTTTCAGTCATTTTCACTGCGACCATGCTGGAGCACCACCTTTAGTCCAACGAATCAACCCCAGGACCTATTCTTTGTAAGCCTAGTACTTATTCTATCGGCCTCTTTTGCCGAACCGCTAGGTTACGGGGACGTAAACACACCAACAAGCGATGCGGGGAGACAAACACAGGCACACAGATATATTCATACATACATACATACATATATATATATATATATATATATATATATATATATATATATATATATATATATATATATATATATATATATATGGGAGAATATACAAATAATAACAACAGACGAGGACAGGTGGTGTAAATAACAAAAGTATATATTAGTATGACGCTCGGGAATACGGAAAGTCTTTGACGTTTCGAGCTACGCTCTTCAACAGAAAGAATACGGAGACAAGGAGAAAAGCACGGAGAAAAAAAAAATTTATATATATATATATATATATATATATATATATATATATATACGATGGGCTTTTTTCAGTTTCCGTCTACCAAATCCACTCACAAGGCTTTGGTCAGCCCGAGGCGATAGTAGAAAACACTTGCTTAAAGTGCCAAGCAATAGAACTGAACCCGGAACCATGTGGTTAGGAAGCCAGCTTCTCGCCACACAGCCACTTCTGCGCCTGTTATTTGTATTTCGATATGATTTTTCTATCGAAGTCGGCGAGCTGGCAGAATCGTTAGCACGTCGGGTGAAATGCTTGGCGGTATTTTACCTGTCTTTACATTCTGAGTTCGAATTCCGCCGAGGTCAACTTTGCATTTCATCCTTTCGGGGTCGATAAATTAAGTACCAATTGCGTGCTGTGGTCGATCTAATCGACTGGTCTTCTCCCCCAAAATTTCGGGCCTTGTGCCTAGAGTAGTAAAGAATATCTTTTTGTTAAGTGTTCTATTTTCGTTTTAGATCTTTTGTTGCCTTTGACAATGTGTCTTTTGTGTTTTACTTGTTTCAATCATTGAAAGAAATGACGGTCATGCCGGGGCACTACCTGCAACGGCTTAATCGAACAATTCGACCCTTGTACGTATTTTGTTAGATAAATCTGGTGTGTATTATAGCATTCTCTTTTGCAGAACAGCTAAGGTACGGGGTCATAAACAAACCAACACTGGTTGCCGCACGGTGGCGGGCGACTATCACACACACACACACACACACACTCTCTCTCTCTCTCTCTCTCTCTCTCTCTCTCTCTCTCACGCACACATGCGTCATAAGAATTTATAATCTTTCAACAAAGTGTGGAATAATTCGTTATTGGAACAGTGGATCTCGAAGCAGAGGATAAAGCTATAAATAATAGTCTGTGAATATTGAGTTGAGAAACCAATTTGGGTAGAAAAAAGATAAAGTCGAAGGCTACGCATAGGATACCGCTCTTCATTCCTCTCCCGGGGTCGATAAAATAAAGTACCGGGCAATTATCAGGTTTCATGTAACTGTCTATCCCACTTACCCTTAAAACCGTTGGCCTTCAAGCTAAATTAGGGGCGATTATTAATTCCATAATAATCATTTTAATCATCGTCATCATAATCATCATTCCCACCACGGCTGCCGCTGCCATCATGGTTACCGCCACAGTCGTTATCCTCCTCTTCTTTCATTTCATTATTGTCAACATTATTATCGATAAATAAAATTAAAATATTTTTAATCAGTCTTACTTGTGCATGTGTGTAGGGCTGTGTACATCCGTTGTCTCTTTGTTTTCCTTTTTAGATTGTACGTCGTTTGTTTTGACAGGCCAACGGCCAGAAGGTATAGTTGCAGAGTAAAGCAAGAAAAACAGTCAGAACAAAGAAACGAGATGCAATGAATAACATAATAGATAAGAGATTACCAGTGTATCTTGTTATCACCATCATCATCATCATCATTATTATCCTCATCGTCGTCGTCATCGTCACCGTCGTCATCGCTGCAGTTGCCATCGTAATCATCGTCATCGTCATCACCATCACTACCACTATCATCATCATCGTCATCATCATACATTTATCACAGTCATTCACCGTATTGTCTAAACCAGGGATCCCCAAGCAGCAGGCTGCGGATCAGTTTTGGGCCAGTGACTATTTGGTATCGGGCTGCACAGAAAAAAAAATGTATGTTTTAAAATCTTATTTCTATTTCATTGATGTTCATGCATTAAATATGCATGATATATGTAATATATGAATACATATATCTATATACATATATTGATTTCTGTAGTTATTACCAGTGTATTTTGGCGATTTATATAAGAGTTTTGACTGTTATTTCCAGCAGGTAGACATGCTTGGAATGTCCTTTGAATAATTTTAATTCTTCAGCTATTTAATGCTTTTGGGGGCCTGCAATCGCTTATATTACTGATTCTGTCATTATCATTTTTAAATTGTTACACTAGATAATAAGAGAGTCAATGATATCTTCGCAAATTATTATTTTAATCTTAATAGTAATGTTTACAGTGTATCCTCTCAAAGAAGCCATCTCTACTCATTCTTTCAAATATATATATATGTGTGTGTGTGTGTGTGTGTGTGTGTGTGTGTGTGTGTGTGTGTGTGTGTGTGTGTGTGTGTGTGTGTGTGTGTGTGTGTGTATTATTTTGCACTTTTCCGCTTTCTTTAATGGAGCCCGGCGTGAAATGCTCATGATAATTTTGTTTTTATCAGTGGCGGAAGGGAAAGAAAGTTTACCCAAAATTTTTTAAATGAGCCTTATTTTTTTTTCCGCCTCCATACTGTGGGACACCAAATGGTATAAAATTGTCTTCAATCGTTTATCTTTTAGTTCTTTCTGTTATGAGACTGCAGCCATGCGGAGACACTACGTTGGAAAATTCTTTTAGTCGAATGAATCAACCTCAGTACTTATTTTTTGTTAAGCCTGTTATTTATTCTATCGGTCAATTTTGCTGAACCACTAAGTTACGGAGACATAAACACACCAACACCGGTTGTCAAGCGACGGTGGAAGACAAACACAAACACACACACACACACACATACACACACACACACACACACACACACACACACACACACACACACAGATATATATATATATATATATATATATATATATATATATATATATATATATATATATATATACATATAAGGTTGAGGAGGATTACTTTACACGGATTTCTGCACGGATATTTACTACTGGAATGAAACTACACTTCAAGTACTGTTCTCTCTTTTTTCAGCACATCACACTCTTTACCACTTCATACTAAAAATATCCGCCTATGGATAATTATATCCATAGGCGGATATAGATTACTTTATTTTTTCTGTCTCCGATGAAGGGAAGTACTGGATCTTCCCAGAAACAGCTGTAAGACTCTATCCATAAAATGCTTTTCCAACCTTACCTTTGCTCTCTTTATCTTTTTGTTTTTATATATTTACATATATATATATATATACATATATATATATATATATATGCGATGGGCTTCTTTCAGTTTCCATCTTCCAAATCCACTCACAAGGCTTTGGTCGGTCAAGACCTAAAGTAGAAGACATTTCCTCAAGATGCCACGCAGTGGGACTGAACCCAGAACCATATGGTTGGGAAGCAAGCTTTTTACGACACAGCCACGCCTGCACCTAGGAGCCACGCCTGCGCCTACAAGCCACGCCTGTGCCTACAAGCCACGCCTGCGCCTACAAGCCACGCCTGCGCCTACAAGCCACGCCTGCACTTTTAAGCCACGCCTGCGCCTTTATGCAAGTATTGCAAATAACTTTGTCATTTTCTGAAAAACCTAAGGTACGAAAATCTACATCTACTCTGTCAGGAGAAAACACGAACAGCAACAACAACACTAATAATAATAATAATAATAATAATAATAATAATAATAATAATAATAATACAATAACCGGACATTGTTGTGGTGAGTAAAAGAGAAAGAACTTGCATGATAATCGACGTAGCATGTTCCGGTGACAACAGGATCAAAGAAAAATAAGATAAAATGAACGACTACGACGAATTGAAGTGGGAAATATGAAGGTTGTGATCAATGAGGAGAGTTGACGTGATAACAATGATAATTGGTTGCATTTGGAAGTGTCAGTACTCCACTACCAACATGGCTCGAAAAGATTGGTACAAATGTAAAGATACAACACCTACAAAAATCAGCATTGCTTGGAACTGCAAGAATTCTTGGCAGGGTTCTTGAAGCATGACCAGTAAACAAGTGTCACCTCAGTCTATTCAATGAATAAACAATTCAAAAAATGAAAAAAATGAAAAGCGAAAAAAATAAAAGAGATAAAAACTAACGAGAGGACGTACACAAAATTTGTATGAGTGTGACGGTCGTTGAAAGGAGAGAGGCTTTAACGTTTCGAGCATAGCCTCGTTCTAGCTACGGCTGATGGGACAGTCATAGTTGGAATGCATTTCGTCATAGGTTTGCCCAATCTGTGTCGTCCTAGGATAAAAGAACATCGATGAAAACAGCCCCAAAACGACATTATATATGCATGTGCGTGTGTGTGTGCGTGTGTTTGTGCGTGTGTTTGTGCGTGTGTTTGTGCGTGTGTGTATGTGTTTTGCGTGTGTGAGTGTGTGTGTGCGTGTGTGCGTGTGTTTGTGTGTGTGTGTATGTGTTTTGTGTGTGTGTGTGTATAGTTGAAATTTATAGGAAAACAAAAGACGACGACAGTTATATGAACAACAAGCAGGTGTATTAGTTTGACGCTCGGGAAAGTGAGAAAGTCTTTTATGTTTCGAGCCTACGCTCTTCAGCAGAAAGGAATAAGAGAAAACAAACAGAAAGAGAAAAAAACTTGTGGATTTAGTCATCAAGCATGACTGCTGTATGGAAAAAAATGGTTTGATAGGAGAGGTAGAAAGAAGGGGAGATAATAAAGTATTGGTGATCCCCAAACGAAGGTGCACGTGCATGTGAGAAAGTTTAAGTCAGTGCGTATGGATAGGGGCTAGTGACTTTGATTAGTGGATGTGTGCGTGTGTGTGTGTGTGTGTGTGTGCATCTGTAATTTGTGTGTGTGCGTATGATGGAGTGTGGTATGGGTGCTGGGAAGTGGTCAGTGCTAGTGTGTGTGGCGTGGTGTGGGTGATGTGTGAGTGGAGTGATGTGGTGTGGTGGTGTGGTATGTGGGGGTTGGGTGTGAGGGTGAAGGTGGTGGGTATCAATGAAGAGAGAAGGAGTCTAGTTGTTCACGAGAGAGTGATGCTGCACCGATACACTCATCCATATAACAGCCACGTAGTTCGAGAGTGGGACCAGTGAATCGGGAGAATATATTTAGGCCTCAACGTAGCCAACGAATAGGTTCGCATAGTTGGGGCCCATTCTCGTTATACATATATATATGTATATACACATATAGATATGCATATATATATATATACATATATATATATTTATATATATACGCATACCTATATATATATATACGTATAAATATATGTATGTGTACTTCAATATATAAATATGCGCATATATGTATATGTATCTATATGTGTGTGCGTGTGTATTTATGTATGTATGTATTCATTTATATATACGTGCGTGTATATATGTGCATTTATGCGTATGTGTGTATAAGTGTGTGTGTTTGTGTGTGTGTGTGTGTGTGTGTGTGTGTGTGTGTGTGTGTGTTTGTGTGTATGTGTGTGTGTGATAGAGAGTGTCTGTCTGTCTGTCTGTGTCTGTGTCTGTGTCTGTGTCTGTGTTGTAAATGTGTATATAGGTAGCTTCAAGCTTATTTATCTTTGGAGACTTTCGCTTTTTAATCGATTTGCTAGACAATTATTCAAATACTGGTTTGTTCTTGAGATAATCAAAAGAAAATAGTTGATGGAGATTTCATTTCCTGACGGGAATCAGCTACCAATATCAGCTTGGCAGGAGAAAAATATTCAGTTGCGATTACCATCAAATGCAAGCACTATGACTATACACACACACACACACAATTATTTATATATATACACACATGTATATATAGTTACGAATGTTACGTCTGACTGTGTGTATGTATGTTAAGTGCGCATGTGTGTGAGTGTATGTGTGTGTATACTTCCTCTTTTCTGCTTGGTGATTTTGCTGTTGGTGAAGCTGACGGATGCGTCGATGGCGTTTCTGTGGACATTGACCGTCATCAAGCTACCATTTTTATAAACAGAAAATTGACATACACCTTCTAAAGAATCCTCTCACTTGCTCATGCAAATACATTTTCCATCTCTCTTTCCCTCCTTTTCTCTTTCTCCTTCTCTCACTTTATCATTTTTCAGAGGTGGGATGTCGTTTTTTAACTGTTTATTTAATGTAATTTCGTTATTTAATTTACAGTTTATTTTTACCATAATCCTTCCAAACATTTGCATATTCGAATTCTTCAAAATTTGTAAAAGGAAATTAACAATCTTTTAATTGCCTTAAATTTATTTGTTTGTTTTTCTAGCATTTCTAGAGTTATTTTATATATATTTTGTTGCTCTTTTTTCTGTTTTACATCTTGTAAATTTCATACATTAGCCTCTGTTCCTCAGAGTTACCTAATGGCATGTTAATCCCACTGAAGCACGTCTAACATACTTACCTCTGCTCCTCTCGCCTTTCATACTGTCTTGCCGTTCAGGGAACAGCGCTTACACCTTCCCCTATCCTTCCTTCCAAGATTGCCATCTCCCGTTGATTTCCTTCTCACCCACATGTATCTTCTAACCGTCGCTATAATGGGATCTACGAAGGTCGGTGGACTTGACTCTTCACCCTTACTAACCCAATAAAAATGAGAGAAAAAGGCGAGCTGGCAGAAACGTTAGCACGTCGGGCGAAATGCTTCGCGGTATTTCGTCTGCCGTGACGTTCTGAGTTCAAATTCCGCCGTAGTCGACTTCGCCTTTCATCCTTTCGGGGTCGATAAATTAAGTACCAGTTACGCACTGGGGTCGATGTAATTGACTTAATCCCTTTGTCTGTCCTTGTTTGTCCCCTCTGTGTGTAGCCCCTTGTGGGCAATAAAGAAATAAAAAATGAGAGAAAAATCACGTGGTATGCCGCCTAGTGGTCAACTATCAAAGGGGAGACAATCCCTTCTAGATTAAGTTAAGTTGGTGCGGGCTTGAAAGTTTAAAACCTACATCAAATTATGAAGGCCTACAGAGCATACGCATTTAATATTTTCTTTCTGTGCATAAAGATCTTAAAGATCTTAAAGATTCATTAGCGCTGTTATAACTCAGCCCAAACAAATGAAACTAAATTAAGCATATCATGGAGTTAGTTCTTATAGAGAGAAAATAATTTACAGTTCAGTAGGTATTCTTGATTGTTTATTTATCCTAAATCTTTAATTGCTCAGCAGCAGAGAAGAGAGGGAGAGAGAGAAAGGAATTTCTTATATCAACGTTAATATTACCAGGGCAAATCTACCTCAATAAAGAAGTACATCACGTAGTTACAATTGTGTTCTCAACGAACCAAATTCGCAAGCTCATTTTGGTATTCTCTTCCCGGATGCAGATAAAGGTTTCAGGCAGCTATTTCATATTGCTCTATCCATCGGGACGAATAAGGAGAGACATTGTTTATAATCATGACGCCATTACCGTTGGCGCCAATTTTCAATGGATATTTTAAGAAAAGCCCGCTACAGCAGTTCAAACATATGATGTAACTCTGGTGATGAACTATGATAGGGGTGATAAGAATATCAAGAGGTGGATTTAAATGTTTGTTCGAAATTTACATTAAAGAGTATAGAAGGAGTACAGCGTATACAATATTTTTTTCGACACATTATAAAGATATTAATTTTTGTTTACGTAAACGAACGTTGACCGGTGTTACAGGATCTTCGCTAAAAATCACATCAATCTCTTTGGTCTCCAACTCCAAACTGCTTGCTCCATAGCAAATGTTTAAAGCAACTGGATATCCTCGCATTGAAACTAAATGAGTCGCTAGAAACATCAATTTAGTACTCTTCGTTATAATGTTTTTAATTGTGCTGCTTCACCATGTAAACAATTTAACAAAATGTCAAACTATATCTATGTGGTTTGTTTCAAGCGTTTGACAATATATTTACCTACAAATTTATACTCACACGTGAACAATATATATGTATATATATATATATATATATATATATATATATATATATATATATACCTATGATTGACCGCTAGCTCCAAAAACTTTTTTATTCTCTCTTTCTATTGAAGAGCATACGCTCGAAACGTAAAAGATTTTCTAACATTCCCGAGCGTTAAACTAATACACATGTATTTCTGATATAGGCACAAGGTCTGAAATTTTGGGGAAGGGGACTAGTCGATTGTATTGATCACTGGTACTTAATTTATCGACAACGAAAGATTGAGAGGCAAAGTCGACCTCTGCGGAATTTGAACTCAGAATGCAGTGACGGGCGAAATATCGCTAAGGATTTCGTAGAGCGCACTAAAGATTCTGCCAGTTCGCCTTATATATATAATAATAATAATAATAATAATAATAATAATAATAATAATAATAATAATAATAATAATAATAATAATAATAATAATAATAATAATGATGATGAATGTATGCCATGCAAGTATGTACGTATAAAACATGTGTCGCACGAATGAGAGGTGTGTCTAATACATTTTGTGGAGGATATGTTTATATACGTTTAATGTTTATCGCACAACTCGAGATTCACACCGCTTAAAGATCGCCTGAACATGGTGTGAAACTCCAGTGGCGAGATAAAAATCCACTTTCAATAGAATATTTCTATTGGTGTGAGTGTGGGTGTGTATGCGTAGGTGTGCATGTGATCGCACATTTGAACATAAGCACACACACACACACACACACACACACACACACACAGTAGCAAAAGCATCTGGTGGCACTCGAGAACCTAAGACGTGAGAGCATTTTCTTTTTTAAATGACTTAAGTATCAACAAAATGTTATCCTATTTCCATATAGTTTTCTTGTCATTTAGATGCTTGACTGGATCTCAGTTTTTCCACGTTTTTATGAAGTGTGAAACTTTTGCGATTGTGTTTATTGATAATTGTAATTTTGTAACTTTAGAAAATATTATCCTTATGTTTTATTTTATCATGCTTCTTGTCATTCTAAATTCAAGAGCAACATATCGTCGTCATGGCACTCCGTCGGTTTACGACGACGAGGGTTCCAGTTGACCCGATCAACGGAAAAGCCTGCTCGTGAAATTAACGTGCAAGCGGCTGTGCACTCCACAGACATGTGTACCCTTAATGTAGTTCTCGGGGATATTCAGCGTGACACAGAGTGTGACAAGGCTGGCCCTTTGAAATAGAGGTACAAGAGAAACAGGAAGAAAGAATGAAAGTTGTAGTGAAAGATTACAGCAGGATTCGCCACCGCCACCTCGTGGAGCTTTAGGTGTTTTCCCTCAATAAACACTCACATCGCCCGGTCTGGGAATCGAAACCGCGATCCTACGACCGCGAGTCCACTGCCCTAACCACTGGGCCATTGCGTCTACACTATGAGCAAGATATGAAACAAAAGCGATTCTCACAGAAATGTCTTTTAATTCAGGATAGACAATATTTCTTATTCTGTAGTGTGCTACTGTAATGAAAAATATATTGGCATGCCCCTAACACGTGATCATGCAACATAGCGCAAACTAACAGAGAAACATGGACTTCTTAGTTCAATTCCAACAGTTCTGAAGTGTGTTGGTGGTCATAGAAAAAGATAGTGTCACTGGGATCTTAAACTGCTCGAAATGAAAAAGCATATCTGATGGAATAAATAGAATGCGTGGACTGAAATCCTTTTCTCTCTCCTTTGACATAGCCAGACGTAATGATGCTTTGAATCACATGGGGCATAAGAGTCTTGATAGCCAATCTATATAACATTGCAGAGCAGCTGACCAAAGCTCACCGATTATTAAAAGACCCAACTAGTGTGTATTGTACTCGGTGTCTCCGTGGACTCAATGAAGTCTTCTTCAAGTTCTACTCACCCTCACCCTTGCTCTGCAACAGCCACGAAAGCCAGGTTCCTAACGGATTTAATTAGCAGCTTGGAACGAATGGCTAGACAACTCCATGTAATGAGTGAACTTCCATTCGTATATAACACGCTCACGTGCATAGTCTCATAATTGCACACGATCGCACGTTCATATGCAATACGCACGAACAGACACACACAAACACATAAACAGTACTGAATCATACGCAGTTGTGTGCTAAAGTGTCGTGATCAACCACTACATGACTGCAAGTTAATACACACAAAGATATGTGTATACGCACATTGCATCAAACCCAACAATAAATTTAAACGAACAATAATATACTACAAAAATATCAAAGCCACAAACCTCATCACAAGCATGTAAACTCGAAAACAAATTACCAATAACTTATGTAATCTATGATTTTGCCTATAAACTATAGAATACAAACTTCAGGACTCAAGCTGTTACGCTGGACATTCTAGTACAACACACTCTCGTGGGATTACCATGCATTTATTGTATCGATCCCTTTCGGGATCGATACAATAAATTACAGATGAACACGGAGATCGGTTTAATGGACTTTCCCTTCTCCATCGAAATTGCTAGCCTTTTCTATTTTCTTTACTTGTTTCAGTCATTTGACTGCGGTCATGCTGGAGCACCGCCGTTTAGTCCGAACAACGTTTAGTCTTTATAAGCCTAGTACATATTTTATCGGTCTCTTTTGCCGAACCGCTACGTGACGGGGACGTAAACACACCAGCATCGGTTGTCAAGCGATGGTGGTGGGGGACAAACACACACACACAAACACACAAACACACACACATATATACATATATATATATATTTGTTTTGCAAGATTTTATTGGCTAAACTGGCAATATGACCATCCCCAAGTGCAACAACATATATATATATATATATATATATATATATATATATATATATATATATATATATATATATATATATATATATATATATATATATATATATATATATATATATATATATATATATATATATATATATATATATATATATATATATAATGGTCTTCTTTCAGTTTCCGTCAACCAAATCCACTCACAAAGTCTTGGTCGGTCCGAGGCTATAGTAGAAGACACTTGCCAAAGGTGCCACGCAGTGGGGACTCAACCCGGAACCATTTTATTGATAAGCAAGCTACTTCACACAGCCACTCCTGTGCCTTGTACCAAATATTTAAACCAATATTACACTACTGTGCCAGCGAGGTGATACGGGTTCGAAATCCATTGTTTACCACATTTTTATATTCTCTCGTACACTTTACTCTTGAGCTCGTTTTTTTTACTTATTTACCAACGTAAACATGTAAATGCAAATAAACAAACATTAAAGCATTGTTATGTCTTTGAAATATTGTACCTTGTGGGCAGCAGTAATTAAAACTTTGCGGAAGGAGATCAAAGAAACCTGACTTCTATGTCGTGACAAAGTCTACTCAGAAGAATGGTTTGCAGTTCTCTGAAATCGTGATAACAACATATGTGCACTATTCCGTTTTAGCTTAATCCTTTTTAGTAAACCACAATACAGAAAGAAGAATTGTTTTGGAAAAGTTGGAATTATTGCGCGTTTAAGAAGCAAACACACATACACATACACACTCCCAAACATGTATATATTTATATAAACATATATGTGTATAAAAGTAAGTATATGCGTATATATTTATGCTGGTATACATTTATGCTGGTATACATTTATGCTGGTATACATTTATGCTTATATTATCGCCATCAACATCATCATCGTCATCATCACCATCATCATCTACGTGAACGATGGTACAATCGTAATTACACCAAACAACATGCTTAGCGCTATTTCTTTTTCGGTCTTACGCTACGAGTTCAAATTCTGCTAAGGACGTCTTTGCTTTTCGTGGCAATGGATAAATGAAGAACCATTTAAGCACTGGCGTCGATGCAATCGACTACAACCTCAAAAACAATTTTCGAGCCTTGTACTTATGGAAAAAGAAGGATTATTATCATTATTATTATTATTGTTATTATTATTATTATTATTATTATTATTATTATTATTATTATTACTATTATTATTATTATTCAGTAGTCTTATTTTTATCACGTGCTTTCACTGCACTACCGAGCGCTGCTGTGTGTGCCTTGGGTTTGTACTCTGGTTTGTTGTGGTGCTCTTATTTTCACTGTATTGAAAGTGTTTTACGTAGGATGTGTGCGGTGCCTGGTAGTGCTATTTTCTGTATGCTACATATAGTGTTTTTATGTATTTGTCTGAATGCTTTTTGTTTTTTATCATACCTAATGCGCCCACTATGATATGAATTGTCTCTGTTTTTAGACTCCACATTCGAATTACCTCTTTTTCCACGTCTTTGTATTTTGAAAGTTTTTCCATTTCCTTCAGAGAAACGTTGTCATGTATTGTTATTGATACATCGATTAGAAATCTTTTTTTTTCTCTTGATGATTTCTGACAAATATATCTGGCCTATTGGCCTTAATTTTTCTATCTGTGTGTATTGGCATATCCCAGAGTATGGTTGCTTTCTCATTTTCTGTGACCTTTTCTGGCGTGTACCTATACCATCTTTTTTCTGTTGCTATTCCATAGTGTTGGCATAGCTTCCAGTGTATATAGGTACCAAATCTGCCGTGTCTATGAATATATTCCTTCTTAGCCTGGACTGGGCAGCCATAGACAATATGGTTTATTGTTTCTTGTCCATCTCCACACATTCTGCAATTACTTGTTATGTTTTTTTTTTTTTTCATTATATGTTTTTAGTAGTTTCTAGTGGGGAGGATTGTGCTGCAATTAAATTCTTCAGTCTCTGCTTTGAGTCCTGAGCTTCTCAGCCATTGTTGGGATTTGCATTGTCTATTGAGTGAGAGAGCAATGCATGCCATCAAAGTGACACGGTGGTACAAATATACGAAGACCATCACTACCCGTCTAAGAACCCACTAGGCACATGCATCACAACCATATGTGCGCAACATGGTGATCTCATTAATAATAATAATATTATTATTATTATTATTATTGAGTGAGAGAGCAGTGCATGCCATCAAAGTAACACTGGGGTAAAATATACGAAACCCAATATACCCATCATGACTACCCGTCTGATAAGGGTACACCAGGCACAGGCATCACAACCATATGTGCACGACATGGCGATCTCATATCAAGATAAACAGTGTATGACCTCGCAGGTGGGGCCCAGTTAGAATTTTCTTCAGGTCGAGTAGCCTTATTATTATTATTATTATTATTATTATTATTATTATTATTATTATTATTATTATAATTAAGCCGACTTATTACGTTTCGAATTCAAATTCCGCTGATGTCATTGTCATTCGTCATTTTGGAGTCGATAAAACAAGTGCTTCTCAAGTATTAGGTTCGATGTAATTGACTTGCCCTTCCCCTCTGTGTTTGTCCCCTACCACCACTTGACAACCGGTACTGGTGTGCTTACGTCTCCGTAACTTAGCAGTTCGGCAAAAGCGACCGGTCTTAAAAATATAAATATTAGGTCGATTCATTCGGTTAAAAATTCTTCAAGGCGGTGCCCCAGCATGGCCGCAGTCTAATGGCTGAAACAAGTAAAAGATAAAAGTTATGCCTCTCTCTCTCTCTCTCTCTCTCTCTCTCTCTCTCTCTATATATATATATATATATATATATATATATATATATATATATATATATATATATATATATATATATATATATATAAGATTGAAAAGGAACACACGATTTGATATATATGGATAAAAAGTCAAGATAGAAAATGCTAAAATAATTTTATAAAAAATTGAATACTATGTAAATATTCTTAAAAAATTTTTTTTTTTTTTTTTCCAAAATTTAATTCTTTTCCATGCTTACAGTTGAAAAAAATCTCATTGACTGAAACCGGTACTGAAATGTTTTTTATAAAATTATTTTAGCATTTTCTACCTTGACTTTTTATTCCATATATATATATATATATATATACGACGGGCTTCTTTCCGTTTCCATCTAACAAATTCATTCACAAATCTTTAGTCGATTCGAGGCTATAATAGGAAGCACCTACCCAAGATATCACGAAGTGGGACTGAACCCAAGACCACATGAATGGGAAGGAAGATTCTTAACCACACAGCTACGTAGGCGCCACGTTTACCTTCATCACTGTGGTAATAACAAAGTCCTGAGGAGCAGAGAAGAGCACTAAAATGTATTTATGCCAAAATGACGATGTTTGTTTTTTTTGTTCTTTTTTTCCTTTTATGAGACGGAATTTTTGAAAATGAACTCATTCCATAATACAGTTTAACTGTTCGGTAAAAAAAAAATGGAAGGGTCTCGGATGAAATTCTGTGGATTATAGGCCTACTTCATCAGATTTAACCTGGAGCTAATCAACAAAACATTTAAACAGCGGCTGACAATTGTTAATGACGAGAAGATTAACATGGAATTATACATTTGCCAAACGGAATCTACTAAATATATAACATACAAAATATGCCTATTTTTTAAAAATATTAATATACTTCCTCAATGCAAATACATTTTTATAGGCTTTCTTTGTTTCGTATGGTTGTTATTGTGCATGTCATTTCTGGAGAGAGTACAGTTCGTTCATTTTTTTCTTAATGGCAGATGGGGGTTGGCTTTTTCTATTTTTCCGTACGTATCTGTCACGATATAAGTGTCAAGTATGGCAGTCCCTGACGTAGTCGTGAAAAGCTGTTTTGAATGAGAAATGATAGCCTAAGTTGGCAATCTTGTTTTAAGATAACTGGCAGATGAATGACTTCGAAGATTTTCCTGGCATTTATACAGCTTAAAATACGACATTTTCGATAGGATATGTGTCTCTTGCTGAAAGTTGCATCGCTGTAAACAAAATGATATTGCACAAAAATATGTATATACGCATATCTGTTTTTGTACATAGATAGATAGATAGATAGATAGATAGATAGATAGATAGATAGATAGATATCGATAGAGATGTATATATATATGTGTTTGTGTGTGCGTGTGTGTGTGTGCGTGTGTGTATGTGTATCTATGTGTGTATATATATACATATATATATATATATATATATATATATATATATATATATATATATATATATATATATATATATATATATATATATATATATATATATATATATATATATATATATATATATATGTATATATATATATATATATATATATATATATGTATATATAACGTGGATATACTGTAAGAAAGCCATCATAGAGTAGTATTGGCCTTGAGAAGTTTCCTGCTACTAATACTTTTCTGTTTTAAGTACTATACGCTTATACGAGATGCCTTCCCAATACGAATACCGCAGTATTATGGCGTTCTTGCAGTATATCTACGCTAAATAAGATACACAGATTTCTTTTCGAACTAATACTACTTCTGACACTAAAAGGAAATATATACATGTGTGTGTGTATGTGTATATATATATATATATATATATATATATATATATATATATATATATATATATTAGATACATTTCTTTTATTAGCCACACAGGGCTCAACGAAGATGGGACAAATACAATGTAGAGCTTTTCTTTTTGGGAGGGGGAAGGAAAAAAAGGGGGGGTCGATCAAAAGGGATCGTAGGAAGGAAAAGGGGGTAGTTCGATCAAAAGGGATCAAAAAGAAAGAAGAAAAAAAAAGGGCGACCAATAGGGATCGTGTATCACACAGTAATGTTCTCGTGTAAAAGGAGGGGAGGACAGTTTAGGTTTGGCCGTGGAAAGAAAAGCATACGGAAAAGACCACGGTAACCTTGGTCAATATTCTCATTGAAGAAACTATAGCAGTAAGTGACTCTCTTTTGCCTTTTTGTTTTCTTTTTTTTTTCTTGGATTTTTTTTTTAGTTCATAGGGTTATGCTCAAGATGGCTCCGTCGTTCACACGTACCATCCTTGTAGATAGATAGATAGATAGATAGATAGATAGATAGATAGATAGATAGATAGATAGATAGATAGATGTGTGTACTTTTCCCTTGTTAACAATTAACACGGAAATAAGATTTATGGTGATGTTAGGATCATGTTACATCATTACATCATTACAAATTAAATAGAGAAAACTTGTTGGCTGTCAGTAGGACGCCATCTTTGAAAAAAAGTAAACAGAGAGGAAGCAATATGTGAAGGGGAGCTTCACGAAGGTCTTCAGTGTTTTTGGCAAGCATGCAGTTACAGGAGTTATTTCATTTTATACAGTTAATTATATTACCGTAGTAGCTTTTAAAGATTAATATATATATATAATATATATATATATATATATATATATATATATATATATATATATATATATATATATATATATATATATATATATGGGAGAATTTACGAAAAAAACAACAACGGACGACGACAAGTGGTGTAAACAACAAAAGGACGTATTAGTTTAACGCTCGGGAATAGAGAAAGTGTTTAAC
Organism: Octopus bimaculoides; assembly: GCF_046866305.1. NCBI lineage: Eukaryota > Metazoa > Mollusca > Cephalopoda > Octopoda > Octopodidae > Octopus > Octopus bimaculoides. Next base: position 116,523,834 of record NC_142932.1, on the reverse strand, counting down.
GTTTCGAGCTACGCTCTTCAACAGAAAGAATAAGGAGAAAACAAGGAGAAAAACACGGAGAAAAAAAATTTGGAGAAAACAAAAAATTATATATATATATATGTGTATGTATATACATACATAATGTGAGGTTCAATGGACCAGCGGTCGTAGGATCGCGGTTTCGATTTCCAGAACGTACGTTGTGAGTGTTTATTGAGCGAAAACACTTAAAGCTCCACGAGACTCCGGCAGGGGATGGTGTCGAACTCTGATGTACTCTTTCACCACAACTTTCTCTCACTCTTTCTTCCTGTTGCTGTTGTATCTGTATTTCCACCGTGTCATTATTAATCTTCTTTTAGTACGTTTTCATTGCTGTTTTTATTGTTTATCTTTGATGTTCAATAGCTTCGATTTCTTCACTTTATATTTTTGCTTCCGATCAGTAATTTCCTATGTTTTTAAATTAATGGATCTATTTTAAAACGGGGGCGCCAGTATTTTTCTTAACGAAACACTAACGAAACACTTTGAAACTTGGGACACTGGTAGAATGTGTCATATAAAACATCTTTTTCTCTTAGTCTTCTTAACAAAAAAAAGGAATTTGCAAGTTATTCCATGTTAAAGTTGTCGTATTTCTGTAATTTCAACCAATCACTGACGTCTATTCAGCTCAATAGGGTTACTGCTGGGCGGTCATAAAAATGTTATTCCCTGTGACATATTTCATCCGGTTTAATCGTAATTTATACGCATATATTGTTTATATAATAAATTACGCTGTGCGTATCTATGTGTGTAACAATTTTAGAGTTCGGATTCTCGAGTTAGGGTTAGTTTTAGGGTTAGGGTTAGGGTTACGGTTACGGTTAACAGTCTAGTTAGGGTTAGGGTTAGGGTTAGGAGATTAATACGATATACACCGTTACAGCGCTAACTGTTTTCAACTGAATAGACGTCAGTGATTAGTAGAAATTATCGAAATAAGACAATTTTTTACATGAAATAAATTCGAATACAAAAATATTTTTCTGTTCTATAACACAAAATAGATAAGTATACGAAGTTTGAAAGTCTTTCGGTACCAAAAACACTACATAAAACATAAATGAAAACTGGCGCCCCCGTTTTAAAATAGATCCAAATTAATTTCTTCTTTCTAAACTTATTTTTCTCGAGTTTTTTTTATTTTATTTTTAGCTACGGTTCAGTGTGTGTTGGTCACATTAATTATTATATCCTATTTATCTAGCTTCGGTTCAGATCCTTGTTTCTTACTAATTTATACATATTTTACTTGTTACTTAAATTAGATATTCTTTTTTTATTCATTTATTTGTTTCAGTTATTTGGCTGCGGTGGCCCTGCGGTTGTCAAACGATGGTGGGGGGGGGACAAACATAGATATAAATACCCTCACACACATACACACATACACACACGCACACATATATATATATGTGTGTGTGTGTGTGTGTGTGTGTGTGTGCGTGTGTGTGTGTATACATGCATACATACATATATATATATATATATATATATATATATATATATATATATATATATATATATATGTATATATATATATGTGTGTGTGTGTGTGTGTGTGTGTGTGTGTGTGTGTATACATGCATACATATATATATATATATATATATATATATATATATATATATATATATATATATATATACGACGGACTTCCTTCAGTTTCCGTCTACCAAATCCAGTCACTAGGCTTTGGTCGGGCCAAGACTACAGTAGAAGACACTGGCCCAAGGTGCCGCGCAGTGAGACTGAACCCGGAACCAAGTGGTTGAGAAGCAAGCTTCTTACCACACATATGTGTATATATATGCATAACACACACGTTCAAGCGTGCATGTGTACATGCACGCACACGTATGCGCATATTCGGGCGTATTTATGCTTGTTTGTGTGTGCGTGTATCTGTTAATATAAATACATACATACACGCATACATTCATACATACATGCATATATGTACGAATAGAAGTACGGATGCACGTGCGTACGTATGTATGCGTATATATATGTTTATATTTGGCTCTAAAAATGCTTTATTTCCTAAGAATTAGGTCTGGGAATATGGGCGGCTATAATTTTCTGTGAAAGTTTTATTTACAGTTTTATATACATAATGTTTGTTTGTAATTATTGGTAATATGTGATATTTATATGAGGTGATCTTCAGTTTGGAGCTTCTAGGTAGTTTGCATGCGAGCAAATGACATGAACTTTACGAGCGCACATGTTAACACTGATACGCATGCGCTGTACGCTTTGTGCGTGCATCTGTATGCGTACATGTATGTAACCACACACATATACCTATATATATAGGGAGAATTCACAGCCCCAAAAAAACAAAAGACGAAGACATGCGGTGTAAACAACAAACAGATGTATTAGTATAACGCTCGATAAGTGAAAAAGTCTTTAACGTTTCGAGCCTACGCTCTTCCACAGAAAGAAACAAGGAGAGAAAAAGGAATGTGTAGTGGCTAGCGATCTATCGTATGTGTGTGTGTGTGTGTGCGTATTATATACATATATATGGATATATATATATATATATATATATATATATATATATATATATATATATATATATATATATATACCGGGTTTCTTTCAGTTTCCGTCTACCAAATCCAGTCACAAGGATTTGGTCGGCCCGAGATTATAGTAGAAGACACTTGCGCCGAAGGACGACGCAGTGGAACCGAACATGGTATCATGTAGTTGGGAAGAAAACTTCTTACCACAAAGCAACTCCGAAGTTCTTAAAATCATTGTGTATGTAGTTAAAGGAACACAAAAATCAAATAGGTTCTGGAAGATAATACGTATTTTGATTTAAATTTCGATAAATGTGACATCCAGAAACAATACGTTTAGCGACGAACACCGAATATAGAGGTTTTAAGACTCAAACAAAATGTGTCGATCTTGTAACACCAGGGTAGCAGGGATTTGCGAAATTTTATGAGTTTACTGTGAGGAAAGGTACCACAAGTGTAACCTGATATTAACTGTACTCTGCATCAGCATTAAGAGATTCTTCTAGATGTAAGATTCCTTATATAATGTCATAAATTGTAACCAATGGCATAATATTATCGTATTTTTGTATATTCGTAGTTTTGCTTTGTGTTTTATATTTAACATATAAACGATGGATTTCTTCTCCGTTATTACAGTAAATCGTATGCCAGGCAAATTTGGTTTCCTTTCTTTTTTTTTTTTTCCAGAGCATCAACTATCCTATAAACTTCTTTTCTTAAGGCAGATTGATTTTCTCAGTAAAATTTAGTGATTGATAAAAGAATGCTATAGATCAACTAATTTTTTTTTATCATGAACAGACTCGATGGTAGCTGCAAAAGCGCCAATTTCGATGATAAACGACATGTGTTTAACCTTAACAGAGTCAAAACTGCGGTCATGCTGGGGCACCACTGTTGACTGAACTACACCATTATTTGAAACATCCTCTGTTATGTGGCATTTGGTCAACGAGGGAGTTTGATGCCGCTGCCCTCGTCTGTGTTCCCTGTTGTGAGGTAGGCTCGTCTGGAATCCTTGACAGTTGTTTTTAAGTTTGTGGTTGCTGTTACAACTTCCGATTTTGTGGTCTTCGTCACAGTTTAGAATTATCTTTAGAAAATATTTTAATGTATCATATAGGTGTAATTTTTAACGCTGAATTCGAATTTGTTATTCATTTATTTCAGGAAAATGTTGCAAATATGTTACAGGTGTTCAAAAATTGATAATTTTCAGAATTTTCAGCCAATCAGAGAACAGCGCGTTCGCTACCTCTTCCATCATCAGGGTGTGGGGAGCATCGACATGTCAAAACATTGCTAGATATAACAGTCAAAACATTAAAATATACACGAATGAAGTTAACATTAAAGCATTCGAGAGCAAATTAAATATTCAAAAGCTACGAACAAACCAACCAACGGGAGTTGAATGTTCGCCATCTCACTTCCATTGAACACACACACACACACACACACACACACACACACACACACACACACACACACACACGCACACATTCACACACCTCCCTTTTACATACACACACATACTCACACAGAGCTGAAACGCTCCCACTACCAATTTGTCATCATCCCTTCCTTAATCATCTATCACCCCTTCCTTTCCCATTCATATGTTCTTTTCTACTCTAGGCACAAGGGCCGAAATTTGGGGGGAGAGGGCCAGTCGATTAGATTGAAATCAGTTCGCAACTGGTACTTAAATTATCGACCCCGAAAGGATGAAAAGCAAAGTCGACTTCGGCGGAATTTGAAGTCAGAACATAAAGACAGATGAAATACCTATTTCGTTATTGCCCACAAGGGGCTAAACATAGAGGGAACAAACAAGAACAGACGAACGGATTAAGTCGATTACATCGACCCCAGTGCGTAACTGGTACTTAATTTATCGACCCCGAAAGGATGAAAGGCAAAGTCGACCTCGGCGGAATTTGAACTCAGAACGTAACGGCAGATGAAATACCACTAAGCATTTCGCCCGGCGTGCTAACATTTCTTATTCCTTTATTGCCCACAAGGGGCTAAACATAGAGGGGACAAACAAGGACAGACAAAGGGATTAAGTCGATTATATCGACCCCAGTGCATAACTGGTACTTAATTTATCGATCCCGAAAGGATGAAAGACAAAGTCGACCTCGGCGGAATTTGAACTCAGAACGTAAAGACAGACGAAATACCGCTAAGCATTTCACCTGGCGTGCTAACGTTTCTGCCAGCTCACCGCCTTATCTTCGGAATGTAATGTAACAGAAAAGGTACGCGCACCGTAAGACAATATAAAACACTTGTAAGAAGATGGTCTTTTACTTAAGCTGGGTAACAAACGTCTAAGTAAATAATTTTAACAGTTTCAGAGCAGTCAACTACTTTCTTTTGCTTTTATTGTTAAAGACATGTAAGGCGCAAGCTGGCAGAATTACTAGTATGTCGAACAAAACGTCTAGCGTCATTTTACCCGTCTTTGCGTTCTGAGCTGAAATGCTATTGAGGTCGACTTTGTTTTTCGAGGTAGATAAAATAAGTACCATTAGAGCATTGAGATCGTTGTAATCGACTCGTTTCAAGATTCGAAGCCTTGTGCCTAGAGCAGACGGAATCGTTAACGCCATTTACCTGCGCACTTGCCACACTGTGTCACTTCAATAATGTCATCCTTGAGAATATAATTATATATCGAGTATAATTGCTCACTTCTGAGATGGTTGAACTTATGGGATTTTGTAATTACAAATTTAATTCCTGAAAATATATAAGTGAATACTGTTGGTGGATCTATTTTTAAAGAAGCTGCAGGGCAAATTTGCAAATCCCGTTTACAGAGTTTAACATACGAATGTTAGCTAAAAAAAATTAATATGAAGATTAACGTCCAAATAGCAGTGAAGTAGTGCCATGAACTGCACTTGGCTGTAGGGGTAGTTTTTTATTTTTCATTTAATTTTACGTCATCAGATTTTTTGATGAGTGTAATCAACTGCAATAAGACCATCGCTGTCAAATCATTCTCTCTATCTATCTATCTATCTATATATATATATATATATATATATATATATATATATATATATTTATCTCTCTCTCTCTATCTCTCTCTCTCACTCTATCTCTCTCTCTCTATCTCTCTCTCTCTCTATCTCTATCTCTCTATCTCTCTCTCTCTCTCTCTCTATCTCTATCTCTCTATCTCTCTCTCTCTATCTCTCTCTCTCTCTCTTACACACACACACACACACACACACACACACACACACACACACACTGTCGGCACTGTAGGTTATATGCTAATTAACCATGGATGACAGTTGCAGAGCTAGCCGTGTCGAGAAGGAGCCCTTTCAGAACAGCTGAGTCAATAATTATTTCTATTGTAGATACAGGGCCGGAAATTTGAGGGGAGGTGAATAGTCGATTACATCGACCCCGTGGTCGACTAGTCATTATTTTAAAGATCATGATAGGATATAAAGCAAAGTCGACGTGTATATATGTAGAAACATGGATGTGTATACATAGTGAAATTAATAGAAATGAAACTATTAAAAGTGAAACTAATAAAAATGAAACTATTAAAAGTGAAACTATTGAAAGTAAAATCATATAATAATGAGACTATTATATCACATTACAATAGCGATGTTATTGTTTCACTTTTGACACGTAATGCCGAAACAGTCTAAGAGATTTTCCAGGCTCGTATTAGGCAAGAAGCTGAACATTTTTTATGCCCATGACACTCCATGGACCCTAAGTAAGGCATGTGTATAATTTGAATGAAATCGGTTGGGTATTTCTCGAGTTTTAGTGATGCACATATACACACACGAATACACACAGATAAGAGACAGACAGACACACATCCTCAGTTTTATATATATATATATATATATATATATAATTTCAGCGTGTAAGATATTTGGCTTTCGAAATGCGGAGTAGATGGAACAGGGACAACTGACGAAGGAGTATACTCTTTATGTTGCATGTCTCGTTTCTCTGTTTGTTTGTTTTTTCGTTGTTCCCAAAAATTTTGTTTTCTGTTTTCGCTTATATGTTTTCGTTTCTCATTATGTTTAACGTTTTTTTTATGTACTGTACCCATATATGCATGTATGTATACATATAGATGTAGGTATATACATATATATACGGATATATGCATATATTTATATATTATTTATAGTAATATATATAATATACCTATTCAATATTAGAAACATATTGATACATACACACACACACACACACACACACACACACACACAAATGTGTGTGTGTGTGTGTGTGTGTGTGTGTAACAGAAAGGGTATATAAAATTTATGCAATATGTGTAAAATACCGATAACCGCGCGTCTGTGTATGCGCGCGCACGTAAAATATACAGTGTATATAAAAGTATAATATACACATCTGTCTGTGTGTGAGTGTGTGTGTGTGTGTGTGTGTGTGTGTATCTGTGTGTGTGCGTGTGTGTGAGCATATTCTGTAATCTATTGTGTCAAAAATCATACCAATTACGCGAATTACAGGGAATGACACATCGTTCAAGACGACAGATGAAGCTATTGATTTCTTACTAATATTCTTCGTACTTTGTGTTTACTAGTAAAATATTCCACTTTGAACTTAGCCAAAAGACGAACGCCAATATTTCTTAATGTAATAGTGCAGGCCACCCGTCGATAAAATGGGTCACAACGATATATAAGCACATAAGCACTCACCGATAAAATGATTGCATTTTTTATTTATAACAGTTTTTTGTTTATTTATTTGGCTTTTGCGATTTTGGGGGGGAGGGGTGTTTCGTTTTGAGGTTGGGGTTTGCTAGTCCCTGAATGATTGGCACTCTTGGTCAACATGGGTCCCATTGATTTACTGTCATGAACCTAAAGTAGAAAAGGATACCAATGACATAACTGAGAATGTAAATTGTTTCATTATCGAATAATCTAAGCGCTTACTTTAAACTCTTTCGTCATTGGATATTTCGATTCTTTCAATACAACCATATATACTGACAACAATAAATATCTTTGAAATAACGCCTCATACCAGCAACTTAATAATGCATGCGTTTTCTCTAAAACACGTTAGTTCTGAGTCCAAGCGGCGCCAGCTAATAGGTTCAACTGCTGGTGATGCGTGTGATTATTATTTTAACCCGTATATCTGAGAGGTATCCAACTCAATGACTTTTCATTTCATTATGTTTTAATATAATCTCAGCATTGAATAATAAAAGTAATTAAATACGGAAATATCCTTAAATGAAGCTATTTATGTTCTCCATTATACTCTTGATAACCTTCCATAGTAAATCGATAAGAGCTATGTTTTCCGGTAATACCGAGCGGTCTAATGAAAGCTATAAAAATTAAATTAATATTATGATAAGATACTTGCAAAAATATTACAATATTATTTACAAAACAATATAAAATTTACATGTAATTATCACTAGTAGAGAAATTCATTTATCATAATATTCATTTCAAAGCAACTAAAGCTAGTCTAGTGTTACAATCCGTTCTCATCTTTGTCTGCCAGTCAAGACCGTTTAACAAGCACCTCATCCTTCAACCCATTTTCATTTTACGTCAACCACCGATCATTCACTCTCGACACATCGTATGATATCATTTACTTCCACACTATAAATTTATCATGACAGAGAACAAAAGAAAAAATTAAATCATCATAGCATGAGAAGGTGTAGGTGTATGTACTTAACAAAATTTATGATAATTTTTTCCACTATAAGCACAAGGCCTGAAATTTGGAGGGAAGGGAGATAGTCGATTACATCGATCCTAGTGCTCGACTGGTACTTATTTTATCGATCCCGAAGCATGAACTGCGAAGTCGACCTTGGCGGAAACTCAGAAAGCTCGCCGGCTTAACTAAAATCGTACTGATTTGTCGTTATTTCAAAAATATACAAGCGAATATAGAATTTTAAGATTTGATGCAAACTTATAAATGATCTTTTCTTCTCTAGGCACAAGGCCCGAAATTTTGGGAGAGGGGGCAAGTCGATTATATCGACCCTAGTATGCAACCGGTACTTAATTTATCGACCCGAAAGGATGAAAGGCAAAGTCGACCTCGGCGAAATTTGAACTCAGAACGTAAAGACAGACGAAACACCGCTAAGCATTTTGCCCAGCGTGCTAACGTTTCTTATTTCTTTATTGCCCACAAGGGGTTAAACATAGAGGGGACAAACAAGGACAGACAAAGAGATTAAGTCGATTACATCGACCACAGTACGTAACTGGTACTTAATTTATCGAACCCAAAAGGATGAAAGGCAAAGTCGACCTCGGCGGAATTTGAACTCAGAACGTAAAGACAGACGAAACACCGCTAAGCATTTTGCCCAGCGTGCTAACGTTTCTTATTTCTTTATTGCCCACAAGGGGTTAAACATAGAGGGGACAAACAAGGACAGACAAAGAGATTAAGTCGATTACATCGACCCCAGTACGTAACTGGTACTTAATTTATCGAACCCAAAAGGATGAAAAGCAAAGTCGACCTCGGCGGAATTTGAACTCAGAACGTAAAGACTGACGAAATACCTATTTCTTTACTGCCCACAAGGGGCTATACACAGAGGGGACAAACAAAGACAGACATACGGATTAAGTCGAAATATATCGACCCCAGTGCGTAACTGGTAATTATTTAATCGACCCCGAAAGGATGAAAGGCAAAGTCGACCTCGGCGGGATTTGAACTCAGAACGTAA
>NC_142932.1:116499498-116509498 GCF_046866305.1 Octopus bimaculoides | reverse complement strand
GCAGCTAAGATCACATAGATGTTGCTTTTCGAAAGCATAGATTCATTGTGCGTGAGTGTTCCTGCGGGCGTATGGAACTATTTGTAAAATGGGTTGGCGTTGTTACAAAAGGAACACGATCTATTTTGTGTATATGATGTGTAAAGCCATTTTGTCTTATTAATCCGATTTGGCTTTTCTTTATCGCTTGATCCAGAGCTACGAATGCATTTTAAATATGAATTTTAATCGTGACTTTTAACATTCAGATTCAGATTCGTCTTTACTTTGACACACAGACACACACACACATGTATGTGTATACATACATATGTGAGTATATATGTATATTCATATACATATAGGCATGCTTGTATGTATGTGTTTGTGCACGCGTGTATGTGTGTGCGATTGCGCATCTCAGTGTGTCTAAAGCGTTTCTTAAACGAAAATTAATTAATTAAAAAATCGTTTGGGAAAGAAGATTAACACAGACTTGACAGAAGGTTTCTGTGCAAACGTTTTCCTCTGTGTTCAGCTTTTCAAACACACTTGGCATAAGGTAATCCGCATAGAGGTATTAAAATGAGATATATGAATCCGTTCGTTATTTTTTTAATGCATAATAAGCCTGCACATTTACTGCGCACAAACGTGTATTATGCACACAGCCATTTTTGCTATCTGTTACATATAATGGTTTGTGAAATCTTTTATAAACATAAATGTATCCGTGTTTTTATCTATGTATGTTTATATACATGCATACATACATTCATCTATCTATCTATCTATCTATCTATCTATCTATCTATCTATCTATCTCACTGTCTATCTGTCTGTCTAGCTAGCTAGCTAGCTAGCTCTTTATCTGTTAGTCTTCCTGTCTGTCTGCATGAACATATAAATACTTAAATACTTAGAAATTGAAATATATCTAAAATATAATATATCTAAGATATAATCTCAGATCGATTATATTTAATGAGTTATAATCTATAATTTGTGGATGTTCATTAATCTTGATTATCGATTACTGAAACGGTCGTAATGTATGCTTAATAAACGAAATACCAACAACGTGCTACCTCTTCTTCTCTCACTGTACAATGCGTGTGTAATACGCATACAGTGGAGGCGCAATGGCCCAGTGGTTAGGGCAGCGGACTCATGATCATAGGATCGCGGTTTCGATTCCCAGACCGGGCGTTGTGAGTGTTTATTGAACGAAAACACCTAAAGCTCCACGAGGATGGTGGCGAACCCTGCTGTACTCTTTCACCACAACTTTCTCTTACTTCCTGTTTCGGTTGTGCCTGTAATTCAAAGGGTCAGCCTTGTCACACTGTGTCACGCTGAATATCCCCGAGAACTACGTTAAGGGTACACGTGTCTGTGGAGTGCTCAGCCACTTGCACGTTAATTTCACGAGCAGGCTGTTCCGTTGATCGGATCAACTAGAACCCTCGACGTCGTAAGCGACGGAGTGCCAACACGCATACATGTTTATGCATGTAAACATTTATGCTTGTGTGTGTGTGTGTGTGTGTGTGTGTGTGTGTGTGTGTGTGTGTGTGTGTGTGTGTTATATGATACTGTCTGTAGGTGTTGAAATTGTTCATCCAGAGGTGAGGTGTCGTGGTTTTGTAGCCACTGGATCCTACCTGGTTGGCATTAGACTTACAAAAGACAGCAGCGTAGTGATTTGCGCACAGGAAGGAGACGAAGAAAGTAAGAAATGCTTCATAATGGATATAACAAACGCATTCTGATAGTAAAAATGGACGCAGTTGATGAGGGATCAGTGAATCCAACCTTACAGTTTCTACAGTGATTAGAAAGGACACAATAAATCATATGCTACTTAATACTTCGGCACATGTAAAGGAAAATAAATATTGAACTTGTGACCTCTATTTTACGTCGTATGGCTATTGTAAGAGGCTATCCTTTACAACAGCAAACTAAACAGAATGGAGAGATTGCGTAAGCCAATGGAATATTGTATGAAAGAACGAGGAAGCCGGAAGGCAAGGAGAAGGGTGAGGGGGAAAGGAATGAGGGTGGTGGGTGGGTGGGGTGGGTGGGGTGGGAGGGGAGGAGAGGAGATGGTAGGGGAGGGGAGGGGAGGGGAGGGGAGGAGAAAGGATGGTGGTGGTGATTAGGAGGAGGGGTAGGAGGAGAAGAAGAAGAAGAAGATGATGATGATGATGATGATGATGATGATGGAGAAGGAGGAGTAAGAAGAAGAAGATGATGATGATGATGATGATGATGATGGAGAAGGAGGAGGAGGAAGGGGAAAAGAAGAAGAAGAAGAAGACGATGATGATGATGATGATGATGATGATGATGGAGGAGGACGAGAAGAAGAAGAAGAAGAAGAAGAAGAAGAAGAAGATGATGATGATGATGATGATGATGATGATGATGATGATGATGATGATGATGATGATGATGATGATGATGGAGGAGGAGGAGAAGAAAAAGAAGAAGAAGAAGAAGAAGATAGTGACAAAAAATGAAAGAAAGAAAGAAAGAAAGTAAAGTAAAAAGGTTATCCAGAAATGCGATGCCGTAAAGAACTCCTTGAAAAGACAGAAGCTAAGAAGAAATGATACAGAAACTGAATAGCAAGACAAATAAGAAACAAAACAATAAGAAATGTATTTTGAACAAAAATGCAACCCTCGCATTTTACAGGGGGTTAATAGAGGGCAGGTATAAGGATTGGCCTGAGAATAGTTCTGACCATCGACGTAGAAGCAATTTACAAATGTAATGTTGGTTTCTGGATGTATTTAATATCAAGGACATTAAAATTTATTGTTTGTTAACTCGGCATTCAAACGGAGAATAAATATGCGAATCGTACGAAAGAAGGAATGCAAATAGGCATTACCAAGGTCAGGGTTAAATGATAGAGAAATCGTCGAGAACGGGTAAGGAAGATTGTTTGTTTGCCATCTGCGTGGTTTCAGGTTCTGTCCTTCTGCGCGTGACGACGCGTGACGCAGCCCCGGGGTCGACCGAAACCTTTTCAGTTGGATTTTTTTTTATTATTTTGGTGGACAGAAATCGTGTGGATGATGATGATGATGATGATGATGATGATGGAGGAGGAGAAGAAGAAGAAGAAGAAGAAGAAGAAGAAGAAGAAGAAGAAGAAGAAGAAGAAGAAGAAGAAGATTATTTTCTACTCTAGGAACAAGGGCCCGAAATTTTGGGGGAGGGGTTCAGTCGATTAGATCGACCCCAGTACGCAACTGATACTTAATTTATCGACCCCGAAAGGATGAAAGGCAAAGTCGACCTCGCATATGTGTGTGTGTGTTTATGTGTGTGTGTGTGTTTGTGCTTAACAATATGTGTTGGTTTGGTTACCTTCCCGTAATTAGTAGTTCGGCAAAAGATAGAAGTAGAATAAGAACCAAGCTAAAAATGAATGTAATGGGGTCGATTTGTTCGACTAAACCTTTCTAGATGGCGCACCAGCATAGCCTCAATCCAATTACTGAAACATGCTCTAAGGGTATTGCAAAAGATTTAACTAGGTTATGGTAACGAAGGAACCGACAATTCAAGATAAATTACCTGTATATACTTTTCTACTCAAGGTCCGAAATTTTTGAAGAGGGGCCAATCGATTAGATCGACCCCAGTGCTCAACTGGTACTTAATTTATCGACCACGAAAGGATGAAAAGCAAAGTCGACCTCGGCGGAATTTGAACTAAGAACGTAAAGACAGACGAAATACCGCTAAGCATTTTGCACGACGTACTAACATTTCTGTCAGCTCGCCACCTTAAATTGCCTATATATAGCTATACAAATGGTTAAATTAGTGTTCAACTAGTTTTACTAATGTGGTGTAGTATATTAGTCAGGTGCTAAAACAATTTTCATTTCTTCTTAAAGTAAGGAACACAACTCTAGGCATGTTTCGGCTTTATAATGATCTTCTCTGCAATGCCCGAAGCATGTTTTTTACTGAATTGCACCAAATGATGATGAAAGAATAATCAATTAATTGTATAAGACTGGACATTGGTTTCGTGAGAAAAGAGAATTGTTTAATGAATAAGTCGTTTCGTAATGTTATCTGCATGAAAACTGGTAGCATTTATGAGGTCACTGGGTCTGCTGGAAATAACAGCCAAATTTCTATAAAATTAGTCGTTACTGTCGAAAATAAAAGGAGAATAAAATGAGTTGGTCGTAGTTTGAACACCTTTGGTCATTGATCAGATCTGTCAGGGTTGTGCTTTGGTTTAAAACGGACAACAACAACAACAACAGCAACAACAATAGTTAAATGCCAGTTTCTAGCGGTCTTCTTTTCCTTTCTCATCATCATCCCCATTATCATTATCTTCTTCTTATTCTTATTCTTATTCTTCTTCTTGCAAACTTATAAAGTATGGCTGAGTGGTTAAAAAGCTCGCCTTTCAGCACGTAGTTTTGCGTTCAGTCCCACTATGCATCACCTTGAGCAAACGCTTTTTCACTACAGCCCAGGTCGACCAGCCTTGTTATTGAATTTGGTTGACGAAAACTGTGTGGAAGCCCCTCGTATATATATATATATATATATATATATATATATATATATATATATATATATATATGCGTGGGTGTGTGTGTATATTGTGTCTGCGTGCATGTATGTGTGTGTATTTTGTTTTCGTGCATGTATGTGTCTGTGTGTGTGTGTGTGTGTTTATCCCTCGGCGTCACTCGACAAACGGTGTTGGTTTCTTGGCGTCCAAATAAATCAGCGGTACGGCAAAAGAGCCCGACAAAGTAAGTACCAGACTTAGAAAAAAAAAGAGTAACGCGTACTGTGTTCGATTTATTCGACGAAACACTTCAAGACAGCGCCCACAGCATGGACACAGTCCAAAGACTGAAACAAGTCATAGAAAAAATGTATATATTTAATATTCCTTTCTTCTCGAACTTGTGGGATCAGTCGATTAGATCGACCTCAGTACGCAACTGGTACTTAATTTATCGACTCCAAAGGATGAAAGGCAAAGTCGACCTCGGCGGAATTTGAACTCAGAACGTAAAGACAGACGAAACACCGATAAGCATTTCACCCAACCTGCTAACGTTTCTTATTGTTTACTGCCCACAAGGAGCTAACTAAACATAGAGGGGACAAACGGATTAAGTCGATTAGATCGACCCCAAGGCCCGAAATTTTGGGGAAAGGAATCAGTCGAGTAGATCGACCCCAGTACGCAACTGGTACTTATTCAATCGGTCCCGAAAGGATGAAAGGAATCTGAACTGAGAACGTAACGGCAGACGCAATACCGCTGAGCATTTCGCCTGGCTTGCTAACGTTTCTGCCAGCTCACCGCCTTTGTATGTATTCAATATTCTTTTCTACTTTAGACACAAGGCCCGAACTTTTGGGGGAGGAGAGGCCAGTCAATTAGATGGATCCAGGGATCTTTTTTAAAACGGGGGCCACATTTTTCATTAACGAAACACTTTGAAACTTGGAACACTGGTAGAATGTGTCATATAAAACATCTTTTTCTCTTAGTCTTCTTTAAAAAAAAAAAAAGAAATCCCTAAGTTATTCCATGTTAAAGTTGTCGTATTTCTGTAATTTCAACCAATCACTGATGTCCATTCAGCCGATATACATTAAGTGCCGACTACATAAACAAACGATTCTGAAACAATTCTATCGGTGATAGGGTTAGGGTTAGGGTTAGGGTTAGGGTTAGGGTTAGGGTAAAACAGCAAATTTAAAAAGAAAAAAGCAAATAAAACGAAGCTATGGCTTAATCAGCCAAAGGAGTAAATGTAAACAACTGAATACTTGTCAGTGATTGGTTGAAATTATCGAAATAAGACAATTTTTTACATGAAATAAATTCGAATACAAAAATATTTTTCTGTTCTATAACACAAAATAGATAAGTATACGAAGTTTGAAAGTCTTTCCGTACCAAAAACACTACGTAAAACATTAATGAAAAATGTGGCCCCCGTTTTAAAAAAGATCCGGACCCAGTACGCAACTGGTACTTAATTTATCGACTCCGAAAGAATGAAAGGCAAAGTCGATCTCGGCGGAATTTGAACTCAGAACGTAAAGACAGACGAAATACCTCTAAGCATTTCGACCGGCCTGCTAACGTTTCTGCCAGATCGACGCCTTGTATGCATTAAATATTATACAAGTTAATACTCTCATAAAACTAATAGACCAGCAGCCGAGCGTGTCTGAGAAGCATTCGACTATGGCATGCATTCTTCTGCCAGTAACCTTATATCAAACAGTTTCTAACCTAAAGCAAATGACATGTAAAAGCTATTATGTATAAGATGTATTCAGCCACCGGCGATATCTATTGTGTAGATTGTTCATTTGCATTCCTTTAACAAGGAGCATCAATGGTTTTGTTTCGTTTTAGGGTTTTTTAGTTGTTACTGTTGTTTTTTTGTTCCCTGGTGGCTACGGCAAATGTCGGCATGAAGTGGTCGAGGTTGAAAGAAATGAATCAAGATATTTTTGTTTTCTTTCTTAGGTAAAAAGCTTTATCAATTCATAGGAATATCACTTCAAGCGGATTAAAAATAAATGCCTCACCCCTTTAGTTTTGCACTACCTTGGATTAAGCAGGAACAATTTGTATTATGATGGAGATAGCTAAAGTGGTGAGATGGCAGAATCGTTAGGACGCCGGGCGAAATCCTTAACGGTGTTTCGTCTGTCGCTACGTTCTGAGTTCAAATTCCGTCGAGGTCGACTTTGCCTTTCATCCTTTCGGAGGTCGATAAATCAAATACCAGTTGTGTACTGGCTCGATCTAATCGACTGGCCCCTCCCCCAAAATTTCGTAGCTACATCGATTCCCATGATTTAAGTATAGATATTGCACAGCGATGTTTCTTTTTCATTTCAATGTCCAAAGATAGGGTTAGGGTCGACAAGTGTGCACTCAAGTCACATGCGAAAATTTTCACAGCCCACATTAACGCATGCTCCATCGGTGGGGCGTATGCCCCACGTTGGGAAACACTGGTCTAAACCCTTCAAGCTGAATGACTGGAAAACGAAAAAAAATATTACCTTAGACGATATTTCAACTGTTAGAGTGATCGACCTTTCTCCACTGATGTTGAGTAAAAAATATTGTGAGCAATTTGATGTAGGAGAATACATGTATGCTGAATGGAACTTCCTCGTATTTCCTAGGAGAACATGTCTTCCTTAATGATTTCATTCTCTATGAAAGCATTCACAGTTTGCGAGGAAAGGATACTTTCCTCTTCACTTTTTATCTCCATTCTGTCGTCGTCGTGTCATTGAGTAAGGCAGCATGAAAGGTATTCCGGTTTGTTGCAATCGTTTATTATCTTTCGTTAGCGTCAGGGACGATTCGCTGCTTCCATAATACGACGTCAGAATGAACAAGCTTTTTCAATATTGATCTTCAGAAGAGAGCTGTAACGAATTAACAACGCTAAACCGGTGAGTGCTAAGAAGGGTTTTCTTGTATACATACCTACGTAACATACATGAATGTGTATATATATATATATATATATATATATATATATATATCTGTGTATGTGGGTGTGTTTGTGCATATAAGTACTTATATGTGTCTGTGTGTGCGCGTTTGTGTATGTACGTATACGTATACATATATATATATATATATGTATGTATGTATTACATAATCACGTTCATGTGAACATAGGTATGTGTGCAATTGTGTGGGTGTGTAGGTGTGTGTGTGTACATTTATGTGTGCGCGTGTATGTGCATGGACTTATACACACACATACATATATATATATATATATATGTCTATATTATATGATCACGTTCTTTTTAACATATGTGGGTACATGTGCGCCATTGTGTGTGTGTGTGTGTGTGTGTGTGTGTGTGTGTGTGTGTGTGTGTGTGTGTGTGTGTGTGTGTGTGTGTGTGTGTGTGTGTGTGTGTGTGTGACTAAGATATGCCTTGGAAAGGTTTTATTATGCAGCATGTTTGATTAGCGGCTAAAAGTTAGTCAACCCCATTTCAGATTGTATATAAGTATTTGATTCTGCACCACGTGCTGAGTAGTTCCTTCATCTAATATTCATAAGCATGATCATCATCATCATCATCATTATCATTATCATTATCATTATCATCATTATTTTATTGTCATTGCACAGCTTCTAACGCTAGAGATGTACTACGGTGTCAGCTATTCACTACCAGTGAACTAAAGGAAACACCTCTTATTTTTCGAGTACCTTCCGGAGTATTCGAGCGGTTCCAAGCAGTGTTGTTTTCTGCAAATGCTCCACCATTATTGCAGCCCCTATTTCTTCCATATACTTCTCAAGACTTTTACTCACTGTACCCAGAGATCCGACAATTATTGGTACTACTACCATCTTTTTCATCGACCACAACTGCTTAACTTCGCAAGCTAACCTGTCATATTTATTAACTTTTCTTTCTTCCTTATCGTATACCTTGCTATCAGCTGGGCATGCTATATCTCAGATCCAGCACCGTTTACTTCTTTCTCAATTAACACTATGTCTGGTTTCGTATTCTTTATCTCATGGTCGTACTGAATCTCTCTGTTTATCTCCTCGTGTTCCTTTCTGTTGAAGAGCGTGGACTCGAAACGTAAAAGACTTTTTCACTTTCCCGAGCGTCAAACTAAGACACTTGCTTGTTGTTCATACACCTGTCTTCGTCTTTTGTTCTCCTGCAAATTTCAGCTATATAATATGTACTTATATACGTATATACTCTGTACTTATATACAACTGAACTTACCGTTATGAAAGAGAAAGAAAGAACACACTGGATATTGTAGTCTTTGATACGTTATACCTGAAAGGGAAATAAAGGATGGTCGCCGCTGGAAAACTGTTGATAGTTTGTTTTGTTAATAAAAGCTGATCTGGATCTACGTAACAAATATAACAACAACAATAACCACAACAACCGTCTCAACAACGACAATAACCACTATCACCGCCTCAACAACAACGACGACACGATCACCTACAGATGGTAGTACAAGCATTCAACAAAATAATTGTAGATGTTTCTATAAAACTGATCCGGAAAGGTTACATGAAAATACAACCAAAATTACATAACTGATACAGACTACCTGACTGATGAGAAATGGCGCTTTTGTTCAGTTGAGATGGAGTAGAAAATTCGGAGACAGACACGAGTTTTTAGGTACGGAACAAATCCATTGACAGGCGAACTTCTGACAATAGAAATTCCTGTTGAGTACAATAGCTGTCATGGTCTCCAGGTCTAACATCAGGTAACACGAGGAAAGAGATGGAGGTTGGCGAGAAAATGCAAGACTGTGGGTAATGAAGATACATTCAACGTAAGGGCAGTGATATGACGTTGTGGTTAAGATGTCTCACTCGCAAATATGTGGCTTCGAGTTCGATCCTACTGCGCGACAACTTGAGCATGTGTTTTATCCTAGAGTTTCGAGTCAACCAAAATGCTTGCGACCGAAAGTTGGCCGACGGCTTCGATATGGAAGAAGTTTGAAGGAACCTTTCCTGTCTTTGGGTGGTAGAGTGAATCCTTCATCTGGACTAACACCACAGTCTCTCTTTTGGTGGAGTCCACTATGTGTTGCAAGCATCCGGTTACTGTCAGGCTTACTGTCTCAGTAAAACTTCATATAAACCTAGCAACTACAGAGATTCTTCTAAGAGATTCTAAGAGATTAATAAAAGATAACGCGCGCACACACACACATACGCACACACACGCATACACACACACACACGCACACGTATGTGTGTATGTATATATATAACTACAGTTGTTTATAACTTCTTTCTTTGTGCCCTTTTAAAGCCTAGCCAGGCTCAAGCGCCCGGTTTCCCGATTTCTATGGCGTATGTGTTCCCCACCCAGTTGGACGGAACGCCAGTCCATCGCAGCGTTACTCAAGAAACAAGAAGAAAGAGTGAGAGAAAGTTGGGGCGAAAGA
>NC_142932.1:116464498-116494498 GCF_046866305.1 Octopus bimaculoides | reverse complement strand
TAGATAGATAGATAGATAGATATAGCCGGTTTAACCTTATACATCGATGTAAAAGTTAGAATCCAGTATAACTTAATAGCATTGGTGTTTATTGTTTAAATAGGCGCCAATTAAGTATATTACGGAGTTTAATGATCATTACACTTCGATATATGAGTATATTTCAATATAATATATTAAAAGGAGAAAATGGAGAGTTTTAACTGATAAAATTCAATTTAATAACACACTGTCAAAATTCTCTACAACCTACAATTTGTTTCCATATTAAATTTGATCAATTACAAATTTATAAATTAAAAATTAACAATTGCATCTAGAAATAACGAATTTAATATATCGTCGGGGTGAGAATTAGGTGCATAAAAAATCACATCATGGTCGACGGACTCAACATTACAACAATGGTTGTGTGTACGTGTGCATGTTAATATTTAAAAAAAGAATGTTTAAAAATTATTAACATGCACACGCACGCACAACCATTATTGTCATGTTGAGTCTGTCGACCATCACCCGTTCGTTTATGATGTGATTTTTATGTCTAATTCTCAACCTGACGAAATGTTTAACTCGCTATTTCAAGATGCAATTTTTAAATTTGTAATTAATCGAGTTGAGTATGGAAACAAATTGTAGGTTATAGAGAATTTTGACATGTTATAAAATTGAATTTTATTAGTTAAAACTCGCCATTTTCTCCTTATAATATATATATATATATATATATATATATATATATATATATATATATATAATTAGAAATATAATATTTCTAAATCTCTCAGAGAGATTTAAGCAGTAGTGGAGCGATAAAGTTGTAGTATATTGTCAACTTAATGTGACAATCCCAATAAGGGAACACACTACTGCCGTTTAGCCCTAGGAAGCTGGACCGCTTCCTGTCGGCCTTGACACAATTACTGTGTCCTTAAGTTTGCGAGGGGGAGACAGAAGGCCTTTCATCAGCATTTCGCACGGTTGTTTGGGACAAACGAGACGTTGGACCATGGGGAGCCCTTAAGGGATGTCCTGGCTGACGGACCGCGACTCTCAGCAAGTGAGGTGGGGCGTTGTGAAGGGCCGATCACAGCTTCGGAGGTCAAAGAGGTGCTGGCAGAGAGCGCGCGGGACAGGTCGCCGGGACTGGATGGTCTGCCCTACGAGTTTTATAGTACAATGCCGGACTTGTTCGGACACTTGCTGGCTGGCGTGTACACGAACTGGCAACAGAATGGGAGAATTCCCTGCTCTGTGAGTCGGGGAGTGGTAACGCTGGTCAGAAAAGACCCGAGCAAGGGGGACCATATTAGTAATTTCAGGCCCATAACTCTACTGAATGTAGAGTTAAAGATTTTGGCCAAGGTGTTAGCAAAAAGGTTGACGGCTGTCGCGGATAAGCTTGTCGGGAGGGCGCAAACATGTGCCATTCCTGGCAGGTCGATCCAGGACAATCTTCATCTCTTACGCTACACCTTAGACAGGGTGGGGAAAGTTTCCGGTAAAGGTGGGGCATTGGTCCATTTAGACCCAAGTAAGGCCTTCGATAGGGTTGACCATCGGTACCTGGCGGCAGTCCTTGAGGCGGCTGGGCTAGGCAATGGAGGTGATACCCGAACAGTGGTACAAGTACAGAAACCTAATAAGGAAAACAGACGACGTAACAAGGTTAATACCGCCAAAGGAAACTATCCAAGAGTTGGCGGTAAGAACCGTTATCTACAAAGTGTACAATTGCAAGGAAAGGCGCATCATGATGATGAAAACGGATGCAATAGAAAAGTGTCTTGCCCCTGTGTGGGAAAAAATAAAATATGTTGGTAGAGGGCCTCGAAATGCTACAGTAGAGGCCCAATTCGAATCCGCAGAAATAGCGAAAGAAGTATCGACACAAACGCTGAAAACTGAAGAGGTAATGCTCTTACCCACATACCTGGGCCGGAGAACTGCGAAAATCACAATAGAAGATATTCCATCCGGGTATGACGTAAACTGGTTGGTAGAAGCGTTAATTTACGACGTGGAGGATCAAGTGGAAGTACTTACAATGAGAAGAAGGAACGCACTCAATTGGAAGGGGCAGGCGCTTGAGCTTATAGTTCTAGCGTCAAACGATACCCTCGGGACCAGACCAGACAGGATTTTTATAGGGGAGGGTCTCAGTGCAAGAGTGTTGGTGGAGGGACGGAGGCCCAGATGTTTTAAATGTGGAGAAAAGGGCCACGTGCGTTCCGAATGTGTGAAAATAAAAAAACCTAACCCAAAAAAAGAAGTCCCTCCCCAAAGGGAGAAAGAAATACCGGAGAAAACAGAACTTAAAAAAGATGTCAAACAAGGTAAATCGAAAATGCCGGAAGTCATAATAGAAAAAGGAAAAAGTGAGGAAGAAGCGGAGTTTGAAGTTGCCAAAAACAAAAGGAAAAAACCTATTGGCCCAGACTCCCCTCCCCCTACAAGAAAAAAAGAAAAAACGCAAAACACACAAGAAATAATACCCTCGTTCACTCCCAAATTGAAACCCGCTCCTAAACCCCCGCAAGAAAGAATTGTTTCGTACACCATAAAAAATGAAGTATTACATGGATTAATAACAAAAAAAAACTATACGGTAATGGGACCGATTGAAGGTAAACCGCCGCACATACGGTTGGCGAGGATAAGTGCCGAACACTTCGAACAATTTAAACAGAGATATGCTAACGATATTTTTGATGTGAGTCAGCATATAGTGAAAGAAAAGATTATTTTAAAACCAACGGCTACACCAGTCATAGAAGATACCGGAGGAGGGGACGATGCAAGTCGTGAAACCCCTCCTGCAAAGGTAAAGTAAACATTTTTTCATGGAAGTTAAGATAGGGTGTATAAATGTACGTGGCCTGAGGTCCAAATGGAGGCAGACATGCCTCCTAGACGACCTCAGGTCGCGAAAGATAGATATATGTGTTGTGACTGAGTCCAAGCTGAACGGCCCACAGGCGTTCTCACCTCTTCTGAATGATTACGAGAAATTTATTTCTCCGAGTCAAGGAAGGAGTGGGGGCGTTGTGGTACTGTTCAAAAAAAGCTTGGATGTACAGGTAAGTGCAGTCTTTCTAGACCCAGAAGGTAGGCTGGTCGTTCTGGATGTGACACACGTGAATAAGCAGTCTTTCAGGTTGGTAGCACTATATGCTCCGCTAGAAAATAGACAAACGGTTTTTTTTCGAGATTTGGAAAATTTCCTAGCGACGTCGAAAACTTTAGTTTTAACAGGAGACTTCAACGCTATTCTCAACGCGCAAGTGGATAGTGGTGGCTCAATCAATAGAAGGGAAAGCCCTGGCCTAAAAAGGCTACTAGCAAGCTATAAACTAGTAGACCGCTATAGACTGGATGAACCGTTCGTTCCACAGTGGACGTGGTCTAATAACGACGGTTCACAGAGGTCTTACTTAGATAGGGTGATTATAAAAGACAGTGATAGGGATATAGTTAGTTGTCCACAATTTCACTGTACTTCTTACACGGATCACAAATTTGTGACATGTAGGATACAGTTAGCTAAGTGTCATAGACAGGGACCCGGGTACTGGAAGATGAACAAGTCTATTTTGACTAGTAAAGTCTTCCGTGCTCGGGTGAAGGAATTAGTGCAGAGGGCATTATGCGGAGCCATCGTTAATAACAGATGGTGGTGCGCCCTCAAAAGAGCCATACGTTTAGAGTCTCTTAGATTTAGTAAAGAGCTAAGTTTAGAGAGAGCAAGAGTAGAAGGGAATCTAACTAAGGAATTAGAGGAGGCCATAGTATCAGGCTCTGCATCCAGAGTGTTGGCGGCGAGGTCGGTATTATTCCGTCACCTCCAAGCCAAACACGAAGGTAGTAGAGTCAGGGCTAAGTTACGCGCGGTAGGCAGAGAAGGTATTAATGTTGCCGGATGGGCCCGTCATGTGGAGAGTCGGAGAGGCAGCAATGCTTCTGTGCAGTCTTTAATTGACGAACAGGGGCGCCGGATCAAAGGACAGGAGGAGATGCAGAAGGCCTTTCATCAGCATTTCGCACGGTTGTTTGGGACAAACGAGACGTTGGACCATGGGGAGCCCTTAAGGGATGTCCTGGCTGACGGACCGCGACTCTCAGCAAGTGAGGTGGGGCGTTGTGAAGGGCCGATCACAGCTTCGGAGGTCAAAGAGGTGCTGGCAGAGAGCGCGCGGGACAGGTCGCCGGGACTGGATGGTCTGCCCTACGAGTTTTATAGTACAATGCCGGACTTGTTCGGACACTTGCTGGCTGGCGTGTACACGAACTGGCAACAGAATGGGAGAATTCCCTGCTCTGTGAGTCGGGGAGTGGTAACGCTTGTCAGAAAAGACCCGAGCAAGGGGGACCATATTAGTAATTTCAGGCCCATAACTCTACTGAATGTAGAGTTAAAGATTTTGGCCAAGGTGTTAGCAAAAAGGTTGACGGCTGTCGCGGATAAGCTTGTCGGGAGGGCGCAAACATGTGCCATTCCTGGCAGGTCGATCCAGGACAATCTTCATCTCTTACGCTACACCTTAGACAGGGTGGGGAAAGTTTCCGGTAAAGGTGGGGCATTGGTCCATTTAGACCCAAGTAAGGCCTTCGATAGGGTTGACCATCGGTACCTGGCGGCAGTCCTTGATGCGGCTGGGCTAGGCCCGGATTTCCGCGGTTGGATCAAGGCCATTTATGGTGGCATCAAATCCACGGTTCAGGTGAACGGTTACCTGTCGGAGCCGTTTGAGATCAGGCGTTCAGTCCGTCAAGGGTGCCCCCTGTCTCCGCTTCTGTATGTTCTGTCTCTTGAGCCATTGCTGCGGAGGTTGGAGAAGTTGGGAAGCACCACTAATGAAATCGGATGTGGTAAAGGTGTTTCGGCGTATGCGGATGACGTCACCATCACCGTATCCAAGATGACTCAGCTACCTCGCGTAGCAGAGGCAATCAGAAGATACGAGACGGTGGCAGGGGCAAAAGTTAACATGGACAAGTCTGTAGGTTTGCGGCTCGGCACCTGGAGCAGCAAGCCGATAACGTCCAGTGTTGTTGGACACTGGACGGATGGCCCTGTTAAGTTGCTCGGAGTTTGGTTTGGTCCGGACTCCCAGACGGAGAAAAATTGGAGTGAGGTGACGAACAGGGTAGAAGCGCTATCCCGGACTTGGTCTGGAAGGGCGCTGTCCCTGAAAGGATGGGCGGAAGTGGTGCAGACGTTTATTGCGTCAGTTATCACCTACCGCCTCACCGTCGTCCCCTGCCCTGATTTGTGGCTAAACAAGCTGGTTCGGATTCTCTTCCGCTTTTTGTGGAGGGGAAAGCCGCTTGTGAGGCGCTCCGTGTGCTGTCAGGAACCGTTAAAGGGTGGCCTAGGGATGCCATGGTTGTTGATGTGCAAATATGCACTGAGACTAAGGCATCTCTGGTCTTACCTGGATGGTGGTCAGGTGTGGAATTTGCTCGCCGAGGAATTCTTTCCACGACCAGCCTCTCTAGAGGGATTTAAACCCGGTTTAATTAAAAGACAGAAATCGACTGAATGGCAAAAGGAATGCCGGCAGGCACTTGAGCTAATCCACAAGGCGGGTAAGGCCGGCAGCGGGAATACCACCTCTGCGTTTTACAAAGGGTTGGTAGAGTTTTAAAGTGACGACGTGCTAGGAGAGACACTGGGGCTCGATGAGAACCAGCTATCCAACCTGTTTCGGAACACTTTCAGGGCGGGGTATTTGGATAATTACCAAAGATCCCTGAATTGGCAGTGTTTCAGGAATGCTTTACCTGTCCACGAGAAATTGTCCAGGCACGGGATTTCAGTGCCACCCGAATGTCCAAGATGCGGGCAGGAGAAGGAAACCATCCTGCACGCTCTTGTTCAGTGCACCCATCTTTCGGAGATGACAATTCACGTCGAACACGTGCTGTCGCACCTAGGAAGAGTACAGCTATCGGCTGAGTCTGTGATTAAGAATGCACCGCCCACCGGACTACCTAAGGAAGGTGAGGCTTGTTTTCTATGTACAGTCGCAGTTATGAAAGAGTGTGCATGGAGAACTCGAATGCAAGGTATGAAGACAGGAACCTTCATCTCCGGCCCTGGAATGCTATACTATTTCAGGTACCACCTGAAAAGCAAGATAGGGCTGGAGAGAAGACACCTGTCTAGAAGAGAATATGAGGAAAGATGGAAGGAAGTAGGAAGGAAGTTGCGAGTGAGCGGCCCTACTTAAAACTTTCCTGGAAAAAATACAAAGGTGTAGACTGGTGTACCCTGGAATTAAGTGTAAACCATTGGAAATATTCCAAGTTTTGTAGAAAAATTTTTAAATATATATATTTTTAAACGTATATTTTTTTTAAAAAAAGCTAAAAGAAAAATGACTCACTAAATGACAATTCTTAAATGTTTGTAGTGTCCTGTATTGTCCCATCTATGTAAGATATTTTATTATCGTAATAAAGAGAATTGGTAAGCTACTCCAGGCTCGTCGTGCTGCTTTGAATTGCTTCTGCCTAGTTTAGTAAGTTGTTTCTGTCCTTTTTGTTGCTGTTTGGTGTGATTTTTGTCAAGTTTCAACTGTTGTCCCTGTCGAATTGCGCCCTGCGGGGCAAAAATTTTCTTTTTTGCTGCTCTCTTTTAGAGAGATAGCAAACTACCATTGTGTAAAACGAAAAATTTTTCAATATGGATAATGAAATGACCTTTCTACTGTGTGATGAGGACTTTCCTCTTTTACAAGAGGAAATTTGTTTTAATAATACACATGTATTTCAAGTAGACCCAGAAGTAACCAAGGAAGAGAAAAAGGCCAGCAGCTTTTCTTCCGCCGTAGGCGGACAATTTGAAGCAATGGAGGTGATACCCGAACAGTGGTACAAGTACAGAAACCTAATAAGGAAAACAGACGACGTAACAAGGTTAATACCGCCAAAGGAAACTATCCAAGAGTTGGCGGTAAGAACCGTTATCTACAAAGTGTACAATTGCAAGGAAAGGCGCATCATGATGATGAAAACGGATGCAATAGAAAAGTGTCTTGCCCCTGTGTGGGAAAAAATAAAATATGTTGGTAGAGGGCCTCGAAATGCTACAGTAGAGGCCCAATTCGAATCCGCAGAAATAGCGAAAGAAGTATCGACACAAACGCTGAAAACTGAAGAGGTAATGCTCTTACCCACATACCTGGGCCGGAGAACTGCGAAAATCACAATAGAAGATATTCCATCCGGGTATGACGTAAACTGGTTGGTAGAAGCGTTAATTTACGACGTGGAGGATCAAGTGGAAGTACTTACAATGAGAAGAAGGAACGCACTCAATTGGAAGGGGCAGGCGCTTGAGCTTATAGTTCTAGCGTCAAACGATACCCTCGGGACCAGACCAGACAGGATTTTTATAGGGGAGGGTCTCAGTGCAAGAGTGTTGATGGAGGGACGGAGGCCCAGATGTTTTAAATGTGGAGAAAAGGGCCACATGCGTTCCGAATGTGTGAAAATAAAAAAACCTAACCCAAAAAAAGAAGTCCCTCCCCAAAGGGAGAAAGAAATACCGGAGAAAACAGAACTTAAAAAAGATGTCAAACAAGGTAAATCGAAAATGCCGGAAGTCATAATAGAAAAAGGAAAAAGTGAGGAAGAAGCGGAGTTTGAAGTTGCCAAAAACAAAAGGAAAAAACCTATTGGCCCAGACTCCCCTCCCCCTACAAGAAAAAAAGAAAAAACGCAAAACACACAAGAAATAATACCCTCGTTCACTCCCAAATTGAAACCCGCTCCTAAACCCCCGCAAGAAAGAATTGTTTCGTACACCATAAAAAATGAAGTATTACATGGATTAATAACAAAAAAAAACTATACGGTAATGGGACCGATTGAAGGTAAACCGCCGCACATACGGTTGGCGAGGATAAGTGCCGAACACTTCGAACAATTTAAACAGAGATATGCTAACGATATTTTTGATGTGAGTCAGCATATAGTGAAAGAAAAGATTATTTTAAAACCAACGGCTACACCAGTCATAGAAGATACCGGAGGAGGGGACGATGCAAGTCGTGAAACCCCTCCTGCAAAGGTAAAGTAAACATTTTTTCATGGAAGTTAAGATAGGGTGTATAAATGTACGTGGCCTGAGGTCCAAATGGAGGCAGACATGCCTCCTAGACGACCTCAGGTCGCGAAAGATAGATATATGTGTTGTGACTGAGTCCAAGCTGAACGGCCCACAGGCGTTCTCACCTCTTCTGAATGATTACGAGAAATTTATTTCTCCGAGTCAAGGAAGGAGTGGGGGCGTTGTGGTACTGTTCAAAAAAAGCTTGGATGTACAGGTAAGTGCAGTCTTTCTAGACCCAGAAGGTAGGCTGGTCGTTCTGGATGTGACACACGCGAATAAGCAGTCTTTCAGGTTGGTAGCACTATATGCTCCGCTAGAAAATAGACAAACGGTTTTTTTTCGAGATTTGGAAAATTTCCTAGCGACGTCGAAAACTTTAGTTTTAACAGGAGACTTCAACGCTATTCTCAACGCGCAAGTGGATAGTGGTGGCTCAATCAATAGAAGGGAAAGCCCTGGCCTAAAAAGGCTACTAGCAAGCTATAAACTAGTAGACCGCTATAGACTGGATGAACCGTTCGTTCCACAGTGGACGTGGTCTAATAACGACGGTTCACAGAGGTCTTACTTAGATAGGGTGATTATAAAAGACAGTGATAGGGATATAGTTAGTTGTCCACAATTTCACTGTACTTCTTACACGGATCACAAATTTGTGACATGTAGGATACAGTTAGCTAAGTGTCATAGACAGGGACCCGGGTACTGGAAGATGAACAAGTCTATTTTGACTAGTAAAGTCTTCCGTGCTCGGGTGAAGGAATTAGTGCAGAGGGCATTATGCGGAGCCATCGTTAATAACAGATGGTGGTGCGCCCTCAAAAGAGCCATACGTTTAGAGTCTCTTAGATTTAGTAAAGAGCTAAGTTTAGAGAGAGCAAGAGTAGAAGGGAATCTAACTAAGGAATTAGAGGAGGCCATAGTATCAGGCTCTGCATCCAGAGTGTTGGCGGCGAGGTCGGTATTATTCCGTCACCTCCAAGCCAAACACGAAGGTAGTAGAGTCAGGGCTAAGTTACGCGCGGTAGGCAGAGAAGGTATTAATGTTGCCGGATGGGCCCGTCATGTGGAGAGTCGGAGAGGCAGCAATGCTTCTGTGCAGTCTTTAATTGACGAACAGGGGCGCCGGATCAAAGGACAGGAGGAGATGCAGAAGGCCTTTCATCAGCATTTCGCACGGTTGTTTGGGACAAACGAGACGTTGGACCATGGGGAGCCCTTAAGGGATGTCCTGGCTGACGGACCGCGACTCTCAGCAAGTGAGGTGGGGCGTTGTGAAGGGCCGATCACAGCTGCGGAGGTCAAAGAGGTGCTGGCAGAGAGCGCGCGGGACAGGTCGCCGGGACTGGATGGTCTGCCCTACGAGTTTTATAGTACAATGCCGGACTTGTTCGGACACTTGCTGGCTGGCGTGTACACGAACTGGCAACAGAATGGGAGAATTCCCTGCTCTGTGAGTCGGGGAGTGGTAACGCTTGTCAGAAAAGACCCGAGCAAGGGGGACCATATTAGTAATTTCAGGCCCATAACTCTACTGAATGTAGAGTTAAAGATTTTGGCCAAGGTGTT
Organism: Octopus bimaculoides; assembly: GCF_046866305.1. Lineage (NCBI taxonomy): Eukaryota > Metazoa > Mollusca > Cephalopoda > Octopoda > Octopodidae > Octopus > Octopus bimaculoides. The sequence continues at coordinate 116,484,810 of NC_142932.1, read as the reverse complement.
AGCAAAAAGGTTGACGGCTGTCGCGGATAAGCTTGTCGGGAGGGCGCAAACATGTGCCATTCCTGGCAGGTCGATCCAGGACAATCTTCATCTCTTACGCTACACCTTAGACAGGGTGGGGAAAGTTTCCGGTAAAGGTGGGGCATTGGTCCATTTAGACCCAAGTAAGGCCTTCGATAGGGTTGACCATCGGTACCTGGCGGCAGTCCTTGATGCGGCTGGGCTAGGCCCGGATTTCCGCGGTTGGATCAAGGCCATTTATGGTGGCATCAAATCCACGGTTCAGGTGAACGGTTACCTGTCGGAGCCGTTTGAGATCAGGCGTTCAGTCCGTCAAGGGTGCCCCCTGTCTCCGCTTCTGTATGTTCTGTCTCTTGAGCCATTGCTGCGGAGGTTGGAGAAGTTGGGAAGCACCACTAATGAAATCGGATGTGGTAAAGGTGTTTCGGCGTATGCGGATGACGTCACCATCACCGTATCCAAGATGACTCAGCTACCTCGCGTAGCAGAGGCAATCAGAAGATACGAGACGGTGGCAGGGGCAAAAGTTAACATGGACAAGTCTGTAGGTTTGCGGCTCGGCACCTGGAGCAGCAAGCCGATAACGTCCAGTGTTGTTGGACACTGGACGGATGGCCCTGTTAAGTTGCTCGGAGTTTGGTTTGGTCCGGACTCCCAGACGGAGAAAAATTGGAGTGAGGTGACGAACAGGGTAGAAGCGCTATCCCGGACTTGGTCTGGAAGGGCGCTGTCCCTGAAAGGATGGGCGGAAGTGGTGCAGACGTTTATTGCGTCAGTTATCACCTACCGCCTCACCGTCGTCCCCTGCCCTGATTTGTGGCTAAACAAGCTGGTTCGGATTCTCTTCCGCTTTTTGTGGAGGGGAAAGCCGCTTGTGAGGCGCTCCGTGTGCTGTCAGGAACCGTTAAAGGGTGGCCTAGGGATGCCATGGTTGTTGATGTGCAAATATGCACTGAGACTAAGGCATCTCTGGTCTTACCTGGATGGTGGTCAGGTGTGGAATTTGCTCGCCGAGGAATTCTTTCCACGACCAGCCTCTCTAGAGGGATTTAAACCCGGTTTAATTAAAAGACAGAAATCGACTGAATGGCAAAAGGAATGCCGGCAGGCACTTGAGCTAATCCACAAGGCGGGTAAGGCCGGCAGCGGGAATACCACCTCTGCGTTTTACAAAGGGTTGGTAGAGTTTTAAAGTGACGACGTGCTAGGAGAGACACTGGGGCTCGATGAGAACCAGCTATCCAACCTGTTTCGGAACACTTTCAGGGCGGGGTATTTGGATAATTACCAAAGATCCCTGAATTGGCAGTGTTTCAGGAATGCTTTACCTGTCCACGAGAAATTGTCCAGGCACGGGATTTCAGTGCCACCCGAATGTCCAAGATGCGGGCAGGAGAAGGAAACCATCCTGCACGCTCTTGTTCAGTGCACCCATCTTTCGGAGATGACAATTCACGTCGAACACGTGCTGTCGCACCTAGGAAGAGTACAGCTATCGGCTGAGTCTGTGATTAAGAATGCACCGCCCACCGGACTACCTAAGGAAGGTGAGGCTTGTTTTCTATGTACAGTCGCAGTTATGAAAGAGTGTGCATGGAGAACTCGAATGCAAGGTATGAAGACAGGAACCTTCATCTCCGGCCCTGGAATGCTATACTATTTCAGGTACCACCTGAAAAGCAAGATAGGGCTGGAGAGAAGACACCTGTCTAGAAGAGAATATGAGGAAAGATGGAAGGAAGTAGGAAGGAAGTTGCGAGTGAGCGGCCCTACTTAAAACTTTCCTGGAAAAAATACAAAGGTGTAGACTGGTGTACCCTGGAATTAAGTGTAAACCATTGGAAATATTCCAAGTTTTGTAGAAAAATTTTTAAATATATATATTTTTAAACGTATATTTTTTTTAAAAAAAGCTAAAAGAAAAATGACTCACTAAATGACAATTCTTAAATGTTTGTAGTGTCCTGTATTGTCCCATCTATGTAAGATATTTTATTATCGTAATAAAGAGAATTGGTAAGCTACTCCAGGCTCGTCGTGCTGCTTTGAATTGCTTCTGCCTAGTTTAGTAAGTTGTTTCTGTCCTTTTTGTTGCTGTTTGGTGTGATTTTTGTCAAGTTTCAACTGTTGTCCCTGTCGAATTGCGCCCTGCGGGGCAAAAATTTTCTTTTTTGCTGCTCTCTTTTAGAGAGATAGCAAACTACCATTGTGTAAAACGAAAAATTTTTCAATATGGATAATGAAATGACCTTTCTACTGTGTGATGAGGACTTTCCTCTTTTACAAGAGGAAATTTGTTTTAATAATACACATGTATTTCAAGTAGACCCAGAAGTAACCAAGGAAGAGAAAAAGGCCAGCAGCTTTTCTTCCGCCGTAGGCGGACAATTTGAAGCAATGGAGGTGATACCCGAACAGTGGTACAAGTACAGAAACCTAATAAGGAAAACAGACGACGTAACAAGGTTAATACCGCCAAAGGAAACTATCCAAGAGTTGGCGGTAAGAACCGTTATCTACAAAGTGTACAATTGCAAGGAAAGGCGCATCATGATGATGAAAACGGATGCAATAGAAAAGTGTCTTGCCCCTGTGTGGGAAAAAATAAAATATGTTGGTAGAGGGCCTCGAAATGCTACAGTAGAGGCCCAATTCGAATCCGCAGAAATAGCGAAAGAAGTATCGACACAAACGCTGAAAACTGAAGAGGTAATGCTCTTACCCACATACCTGGGCCGGAGAACTGCGAAAATCACAATAGAAGATATTCCATCCGGGTATGACGTAAACTGGTTGGTAGAAGCGTTAATTTACGACGTGGAGGATCAAGTGGAAGTACTTACAATGAGAAGAAGGAACGCACTCAATTGGAAGGGGCAGGCGCTTGAGCTTATAGTTCTAGCGTCAAACGATACCCTCGGGACCAGACCAGACAGGATTTTTATAGGGGAGGGTCTCAGTGCAAGAGTGTTGATGGAGGGACGGAGGCCCAGATGTTTTAAATGTGGAGAAAAGGGCCACATGCGTTCCGAATGTGTGAAAATAAAAAAACCTAACCCAAAAAAAGAAGTCCCTCCCCAAAGGGAGAAAGAAATACCGGAGAAAACAGAACTTAAAAAAGATGTCAAACAAGGTAAATCGAAAATGCCGGAAGTCATAATAGAAAAAGGAAAAAGTGAGGAAGAAGCGGAGTTTGAAGTTGCCAAAAACAAAAGGAAAAAACCTATTGGCCCAGACTCCCCTCCCCCTACAAGAAAAAAAGAAAAAACGCAAAACACACAAGAAATAATACCCTCGTTCACTCCCAAATTGAAACCCGCTCCTAAACCCCCGCAAGAAAGAATTGTTTCGTACACCATAAAAAATGAAGTATTACATGGATTAATAACAAAAAAAAACTATACGGTAATGGGACCGATTGAAGGTAAACCGCCGCACATACGGTTGGCGAGGATAAGTGCCGAACACTTCGAACAATTTAAACAGAGATATGCTAACGATATTTTTGATGTGAGTCAGCATATAGTGAAAGAAAAGATTATTTTAAAACCAACGGCTACACCAGTCATAGAAGATACCGGAGGAGGGGACGATGCAAGTCGTGAAACCCCTCCTGCAAAGGTAAAGTAAACATTTTTTCATGGAAGTTAAGATAGGGTGTATAAATGTACGTGGCCTGAGGTCCAAATGGAGGCAGACATGCCTCCTAGACGACCTCAGGTCGCGAAAGATAGATATATGTGTTGTGACTGAGTCCAAGCTGAACGGCCCACAGGCGTTCTCACCTCTTCTGAATGATTACGAGAAATTTATTTCTCCGAGTCAAGGAAGGAGTGGGGGCGTTGTGGTACTGTTCAAAAAAAGCTTGGATGTACAGGTAAGTGCAGTCTTTCTAGACCCAGAAGGTAGGCTGGTCGTTCTGGATGTGACACACGCGAATAAGCAGTCTTTCAGGTTGGTAGCACTATATGCTCCGCTAGAAAATAGACAAACGGTTTTTTTTCGAGATTTGGAAAATTTCCTAGCGACGTCGAAAACTTTAGTTTTAACAGGAGACTTCAACGCTATTCTCAACGCGCAAGTGGATAGTGGTGGCTCAATCAATAGAAGGGAAAGCCCTGGCCTAAAAAGGCTACTAGCAAGCTATAAACTAGTAGACCGCTATAGACTGGATGAACCGTTCGTTCCACAGTGGACGTGGTCTAATAACGACGGTTCACAGAGGTCTTACTTAGATAGGGTGATTATAAAAGACAGTGATAGGGATATAGTTAGTTGTCCACAATTTCACTGTACTTCTTACACGGATCACAAATTTGTGACATGTAGGATACAGTTAGCTAAGTGTCATAGACAGGGACCCGGGTACTGGAAGATGAACAAGTCTATTTTGACTAGTAAAGTCTTCCGTGCTCGGGTGAAGGAATTAGTGCAGAGGGCATTATGCGGAGCCATCGTTAATAACAGATGGTGGTGCGCCCTCAAAAGAGCCATACGTTTAGAGTCTCTTAGATTTAGTAAAGAGCTAAGTTTAGAGAGAGCAAGAGTAGAAGGGAATCTAACTAAGGAATTAAAGGAGGCCATAGTATCAGGCTCTGCATCCAGAGTGTTGGCGGCGAGGTCGGTATTATTCCGTCACCTCCAAGCCAAACACGAAGGTAGTAGAGTCAGGGCTAAGTTACGCGCGGTAGGCAGAGAAGGTATTAATGTTGCCGGATGGGCCCGTCATGTGGAGAGTCGGAGAGGCAGAAATGCTTCTGTGCAGTCTTTAATTGACGAACAGGGGCGCCGGATCAAAGGACAGGAGGAGATGCAGAAGGCCTTTCATCAGCATTTCGCACGGTTGTTTGGGACAAACGAGACGTTGGACCATGGGGAGCCCTTAAGGGATGTCCTGGCTGACGGACCGCGACTCTCAGCAAGTGAGGTGGGGCGTTGTGAAGGGCCGATCACAGCTGCGGAGGTCAAAGAGGTGCTGGCAGAGAGCGCGCGGGACAGGTCGCCGGGACTGGATGGTCTGCCCTACGAGTTTTATAGTACAATGCCGGACTTGTTCGGACACTTGCTGGCTGGCGTGTACACGAACTGGCAACAGAATGGGAGAATTCCCTGCTCTGTGAGTCGGGGAGTGGTAACGCTGGTCAGAAAAGACCCGAGCAAGGGGGACCATATTAGTAATTTCAGGCCCATAACTCTACTGAATGTAGAGTTAAAGATTTTGGCCAAGGTGTTAGCAAAAAGGTTGACGGCTGTCGCGGATAAGCTTGTCGGGAGGGCGCAAACATGTGCCATTCCTGGCAGGTCGATCCAGGACAATCTTCATCTCTTACGCTACACCTTAGACAGGGTGGGGAAAGTTTCCGGTAAAGGTGGGGCATTGGTCCATTTAGACCCAAGTAAGGCCTTCGATAGGGTTGACCATCGGTACCTGGCGGCAGTCCTTGAGGCGGCTGGGCTAGGCCCGGATTTCCGCGGTTGGATCAAGGCCATTTATGGTGGCATCAAATCCACGGTTCAGGTGAACGGTTACCTGTCGGAGCCGTTTGAGATCAGGCGTTCAGTCCGTCAAGGGTGCCCCCTGTCTCCGCTTCTGTATGTTCTGTCTCTTGAGCCATTGCTGCGGAGGTTGGAGAAGTTGGGAAGCACCACTAATGAAATCGGATATGGTAAAGGTGTTTCGGCGTATGCGGATGACGTCACCATCACCGTATCCAAGATGACTCAGCTACCTCGCGTAGCAGAGGCAATCAGAAGATACGAGACGGTGGCAGGGGCAAAAGTTAACATGGACAAGTCTGTAGGTTTGCGGCTCGGCACCTGGAGCAGCAAGCCGATGACGTCCAGTGTTGTTGGACACTGGACGGATGGCCCTGTTAAGTTGCTCGGAGTTTGGTTTGGTCCGGACTCCCAGACGGAGAAAAATTGGAGTGAGGTGACGAACAGGGTAGAAGCGCTATCCCGGACTTGGTCTGGAAGGGCGGAAGTGGTGCAGACGTTTATTGCGTCAGTTATCACCTACCGCCTCACCGTCGTCCCCTGCCCTGATTTGTGGCTAAACAAGCTGGTTCGGATTCTCTTCCGCTTTTTGTGGAGGGGAAAGCCGCTTGTGAGGCGCTCCGTGTGCTGTCAGGAACCGTTAAAGGGTGGCCTAGGGATGCCATGGTTGTTGATGTGCAAATATGCACTGAGACTAAGGCATCTCTGGTCTTACCTGGATGGTGGTCAGGTGTGGAATTTGCTCGCCGAGGAATTCTTTCCACGACCAGCCTCTCTAGAGGGATTTAAACCCGGTTTAATTAAAAGACAGAAATCGACTGAATGGCAAAAGGAATGCCGGCAGGCACTTGAGCTAATCCACAAGGCGGGTAAGGCCGGCAGCGGGAATACCACCTCTGCGTTTTACAAAGGGTTGGTAGAGTTTTAAAGTGACGACGTGCTAGGAGAGACACTGGGGCTCGATGAGAACCAGCTATCCAACCTGTTTCGGAACACTTTCAGGGCGGGGTATTTGGATAATTACCAAAGATCCCTGAATTGGCAGTGTTTCAGGAATGCTTTACCTGTCCACGAGAAATTGTCCAGGCACGGGATTTCAGTGCCACCCGAATGTCCAAGATGCGGGCAGGAGAAGGAAACCATCCTGCACGCTCTTGTTCAGTGCACCCATCTTTCGGAGATGACAATTCACGTCGAACACGTGCTGTCGCACCTAGGAAGAGTACAGCTATCGGCTGAATCTGTGATTAAGAATGCACCGCCCACCGGACTACCTAAGGAAGGTGAGGCTTGTTTTCTATGTACAGTCGCAGTTATGAAAGAGTGTGCATGGAGAACTCGAATGCAAGGTATGAAGACAGGAACCTTCATCTCCGGCCCTGGAATGCTATACTATTTCAGGTACCACCTGAAAAGCAAGATAGGGCTGGAGAGAAGACACCTGTCTAGAAGAGAATATGAGGAAAGATGGAAGGAAGTAGGAAGGAAGTTGCGAGTGAGCGGCCCTACTTAAAACTTTCCTGGAAAAAATACAAAGGTGTAGACTGGTGTACCCTGGAATTAAGTGTAAACCATTGGAAATATTCCAAGTTTTGTAGAAATGTTTAAATATATATTTTTAAACGTATATTTTTTTTTAAAAAAAGCTAAAAGAAAAATGACTCACTAAATGACAATTCTTAAATGTTTGTAGTGTCCTGTATTGTCCCATCTATGTAAGATATTTTATTATCGTAATAAAGAGAATTGGTAAGCTACTTCGGGCTGATGACGAGCAAAGACTCAGAAACATGTCCCTGAATGCTGGCTAGGCTGGGTGGAGGAGCTTTTCTCCCCCTCGCAAACTTAAGGACACAGTAATTGTGTCAAGGCCGACAGGAAGCGGTCCAGCTTCCTAGTGCTAAACGGCAGTAGTGTGTTCCCTTATTGGGATTGTCACATTAAGTTGACAATATACTACAACTTTATATATATATATATATATATATATATATATATATATATATATATATATATATATATATATATATATATATATATATATATTGGGTTGGTGCATAATTATTGCGCATTTTTTTCAACAAATTTTATTCTACAAAAATAATAACATGTAACAAAAACATCTTTAAATGATTATCCCGGAGCATATTCACCATCTACTTCAATTACTGCTTCCATTTGCTTGGCAGACGGTCAAACCATCATTTAAAGATGTTTTTGTTAAATATTGTTATTGGTCATTTTATCCCGATAGCATTTATTTTGGCAATATTCATGATTTTATGAACATAAAATTCACCTTCAACTGTCTGATATATATATATATATATATATATATATGTATGTATATATATATATAGTGTGTGTGTGGTAAAGTTTCAGTAATGGATAAACAATTCCTTAGCATTTCTCTTAAGGACACACCTATTCCTTCACAAAAGTCTTAACCATTTTCTCATCCCGACGAAGGGATATAATAAATATCCTGGAAACAGCTGTAAGACCTATTTATAAATGTTCTAAAATCTTCACAGCCTTGTTTTTTATCTCATTCTGAAAAAAAAATGATATATATATATATATATATATATATATATACGTCATATATATAAATGTATATATATATATATATATATATATATATATATATATATATATATATATATATGTATGTGCATGTTTTTATATATGTGAGTGTCTGTTTTTATATTCATACATATAAAAATGCATATATATATATGTATGTATTTATGTATGTATGTATGCATGTTTTTAGGTATATACATATATATATATATTTGTATGTATTTATATGCATGTGTGTGTATCTGTATATATGCGTGCGTGTGTGTGTGTATTTATATATATATAAATATGCATATACGTGTATATATATATATATATATATATATATATATATATATATATATATATATATATATATACATATATATATATATATATATATATGCGAACGGCCCTGCAATGGAAACCCCGGCTTTGGGAAGATTGGGTATAATACACACAAGACTAGTGCGACCAGCTCTTCGCTCCCTCCTGTTGTATCGAACCCTGGTAATGGGAGAAGTGAAAATGTGGATGTGGGAAACCTAACAAGGACTGTTGCTGGTAATCGAAATAAGATTAAGGGTGGCCCAGATAAATTTTGTAATTGTAGGAACCCTCAATTATGTCCTCTTGACGGGTTCTGTCTGAGCACCAATGTAATATATAAATGCGTTATTAGGGATGAGGACAATCCAAATAAGTTCTATATAGGAAGTACGATAGATTTTAAAGTAAGATATAGAGCACATTTGAGTTCATTTTCAAATGAAAAGTATTGCAACTCCACAACTCTCGCATCCTATGTGCACGACCTTAAGAAGAAAAATAAGAAATACTCTCTGAAATGGTCGATTGTATCGAGAGCCCCTTATTTTAGAGCAAATATTAGCAAATGTCTATTGTGTATTAGGGAATCCCTCACTATACTTAGGTTGTTTGGGCCGAAAACTTCGAATAAATTCACTGAAGTGATCCCCTTCTGCAATCATAGGTTTTCATCCACTTTCTTGAAGGAATATAGAAATAAAAATAAAAATATAAAATATAAATATAAATAAGATTATTTGTCTGCGTTAGAGTGATTTGAAACCTGGGGGATGACATTAGTTACTACAGCCAATTTGATCTTTTTTTTTTATTCATGACGTGGACTAGTTTTTCCCTCTTGACTATATAAGCCTGTAAAATAAAAACAATAATTCCTTTTGCAAGTCTTGATGTTTATTTGTAATTGTTACCCTGAGGAGAGGGTCATCACCGGATTGCACTATGACGTGTATGGACTACAGTGGTGAACCCTAAAAATGGCCATAGGTGTTTGTGTGTGTTTTTGACCAATGTTTTTTGACCCATGGTTTTTATGAACTTTTGTAAGTTTGGTGAGCAGAGACGGATTTTACCTATGGAAGTCTGCTGTTATTACGTGTACCTTGAGGGAAGTACAAGACTTTCTAATATAACTTTAAATGATGTTAAATTATTTTAAAGTTTTTTGTCATTTTAAAGTTTTGTCACCAGATATAGTATTTTAGCCGGTGGACTATAATAGTATTTTATTTTACTTCATTTTATCTTATTCTATTGTGTTGTATTTGTCTATATTGAATTTTTAATCGCTTAATTTTATTCGAATTGGAATTATAAAAAGATACATATATATTTTGTTATATTTTTAACTCAAATTTGATTTATTTGTATGTTATTAGTAGAATATATATATATATATAAATTTTTATATTGTGTGTTTTATGTTGTATTTTATTTTTTATATATATTTTCTTATGTATTTATGGATTTTGATGTATTTCTTATATATGACCGTTTATTGAGGGGGCTGTTGTATGTTGAGTCGTTGACCCAAATAGAATGCTTTTATTCTGTAACTAATAAGTTTATATATGTGTGTGTGTGTATGCATTTATATAGATATATGTATGTATTCATATGTATATATAATTATGCATATGCATATATATTTGTATATATATATGCGTGTGTGTGTGTATTGTGTGTGCGCGCACGTGTATGAAACAGTCACCATCAATAAAATTATAACAGTCAACTACAATATTGCGCCTTGTATTCTGTGACAGAATATTCGTAGTTTTATGAATATAAAAACCATGTATGATATACGTAGTGTACATATGTATATATATATATGTCCATGTATATGTATACATGTGCGCGCGTGTGTATTTTTCGCCCCCGATTTATTCCAAATGTGACGAACATATAAGAAATAATAGCACGCCGAAATAAACCTAATGTCGAAAGAAGAACATATTTGAGTTAATTAGAATTTGAAGAAACGGCGTGTTAAGGATAAGACGTGAAATTCACTCAGTAAATAGTACTTAACACAGCTGATGCCTGCACCGTAGACGCTCTGACTGCATAGCAGTAGCTAAGACGAGCGTGTGCGCGGGAATGGATGTATTTATAGTCAAGTTTCTATGTTCGTGTGTATATATATTCTTTTCTACTCTAGGCACAAGGCCCAAAATTTTGTGGGAGGGGACCAGTCGATTAGATCGACTCCAGTACGCAACTGGTACTTAATTTATCGACCCCGAAAGGATAAAAGGCGAAGTCGAGCTCAGAACGTAAAGGCAGACGACATACCGCTTGGCATTTCGCCCGGCGTGCCTACGTTTCTTATTTCTTTACTGCCCACAAGGAGCTACACACAGAGGAGACAAATAAGGACAGACAAACGGATTAAGTCTATTCTATCGACCCCAGTGCGTAACTGGTACTTATTTATTCGGCAAAGTCGACCTCGGCGGAACTTGAACTCAGAACGTAGCAGCAGACGAAATACCGCTAAGCATTTCGTCCGGCATGCTAACGTTTCTGCCAGCTCGCAGTATCGTGTGTAAATGCATTTTTTTAATTCTTTTATTCGTTTCAGTCATTTGACTGCAGCCATGCTGGAGCACCGCCTTTTAGTCGATCAAATCGACCCCAGCACTTATTCTTTGTAAGCTTAGTACTTATTCTAGCGGTCTCTTTTGCCAAACCGCTAAGTTTATGGGGACGTAAGCACACTAACATCGGTTGTCTAGAGATGTTGGGGGGGACAAACACAGACTCACTCAAACATATATATATATATATATATTCGACAAACTTCTTTCAGTTTCCTTCTACCAAATCCACTCACAAGGCTTTATTGGCCCGAGGTTATAGTAGAAGACACTTGTCCAAGGTACCATGCAGTGGGATTTAACCCGGAACCATGTGGTTGGTAAGCAAGCTACTTACCACACAGCCGCTCCTACGCCTATAATATATATCTTTCATAAGGCGGTGAGCTGGCAGAAATGCTAGCACGCCGGGCGAAATGCTTAAAAAAGAAGCATGGGTAGATAGGTAGGTAGATAGAGAGATAGATAGATAGATAAATAGATAGATAGATAAACAGACAGACAGACAGACAGACAGATAATAGAGGGAGTGAGAGAGAGTAGACAGACACAAATAAGCAGACAGACAGATATATAGATAGACAGATAGATAAACAGAAAGATAAATAGGGAGGGCGAGAGGGAGAGAGCAGACAGGCAGAAAGAAAGACAGCCACAAATAAGCAGACAGACAGCCAGATATATAGATAGATAAATAGACAGACAGACAGATAGATGGGTGACCTCAATAATGGTATCAAACAGATTTACGGTAAATGTATTGGAAATGATTATAAAATAAGTGAAAAAATATTGCAATTTGTTAATGGTCGATGCAAATGTCAAAATAACAGGGATTTGACGTCTGTTTAAAATAAAGGGAAAAATTTAATCTTAGGATGAATATCTCCGCTCGCTTCTTGCTGTCATTCGGTATTGGTTTACATGTATTAAAGCTTGCCCACTACACAAATACACAAACACACACGCACGCACACACACACAGAAACACACATGCAGATACATACGCTCACAGACATACATACACACATAGTTACAATAATATAGACACATGTACACAAGCAAAAATCTTCAAGGTTATTCACTACGAATACACATATGCCCGGACTAGGGTATGTTTATACATGCACACCGACACACACATTCAAACTTACCTGTTGTGCATATATGCATACAAAAATACATACATACATAAGTACAGGTTTATACCTGTAGTTATTGGGGCCCTGGAATATGTAACACACAGCCTAAATACCAATCTTGAGAAATTAGGCTTTTCAAAACCAGAAAGGAGAAAGCTCATTCGAAGACTTCTATCACTGGAACTGTAAAAATCTGTAAAACTTTCCAGAAGTTTATCATTTAAATATATATGAGTATGTCTAGATATGCAACTATATGCATGAGAATACATACATAAAGCAAAACATACGTACAAAAATACCCTGTTGTTGATATTGAAATTCCAGTGAAGGAGCCTTCGATCTAGGTTAGAAACCGGCTATTATTATTTTGGTTTGGCTCAGATCCAGTCTTATTCCTGGGAAGATTTTTGTGAGTAGCGGATTACTACCTGTATTCAATGTTTATTCCAGGACAACTTTATTTTCGGAAGATGTCATCGCATATTGCTTCTAAGGCGGTGACCTGGTAGAAACGTTGACTTTGGCGGAATTTGAACTCAGTACATAACGACAGACGAAATATCGCTAGTCATTTCGCCGGGCGTGCTAACGTTTCTGCCAGCTCGCCGCCGTTCTTGTGTTAAATAAACTTTACTACTCTAGGCACAAGGCCCGAAATTTTGGTGGAGGGGGCCAGTCGATTAGATCGACCTCTGTACGCAACTGGTACTTAATTTATCGACTCGGAAAGGATGAAAGGCAAAGTTGACCTCGGTGGAATTTGAACTCAGAACGTAAACAGACGAAATGCTGCTAAGCATTTCATCCAGCGTGATAACGTTTCTGCCAGCTCGCCGCTTCAAAGTTCTGCTAATATTGCATTAATATGTAAGTCGATTCTGAATTTAGCCTTTTTCATCTGTCAGAATCCTACCACTATTTTCTATTCAGCTGAGGATGCCGGAAATGGCACATGGGTTTGTGGAAATTGCAAAGTAAAACCTCCTTTCAAAATGTCCGAGAGTAGTGAGCACATTTTTCCAGGAAAACACTTTACATCTTACTTCAAGAAGAAAATAAAGCTGAGAATAGCTATTTTACAAAATATGATTGATTGCACTGGGCTTTATGGGAATAAATGTTATACATTTTCATTTGAATCTCTAGGCTTTCGAAAAGAGTGAGTATTTAATGGTATTTAACAATGAAAGCGAACGAGGCTGAAAAAATAAATCCGCATAACACTCTCATCGAGGTGGGCTTTTATCGCTTTCGTGCTTAACCATTTTATCTGTATCTCATATACTTAAATATATTGGATAGAATATTTTAATTGCTAATGGAAAGCTGTTTGTAGCTGTTAGGTGACTTTTTTAAACAACGATTTAGTCTCTATTCATCATCGGACTGGGATTCAACTCACCAACTTTTATTTCACAAGGCGCTCAATCATTATATTAAAGGACTCATTCAGTAATCATATCAACGAGGTCGTCCCAATGTGGCTCATTTATAGAAAAATTGGCCTTAATAAGCGCAAGCGTTACTGTGTAGCTAAGAAGCTTGCTTCCCAACCATACGGTTCTGGGTTCGGTCCCATTGCACGGCACCTTGAGTATTTCTCTTCTACCCAACTAAAGCCTCGGCCCAACTAAAGCCTTATGAGTAGATTTGGTAAATAGAAAGAAAGAAAGAAACCTGCTGTGTGTGTGTGTGTGTGTTTGTGTGTGTGTGTGTTTGTGTTTGTGTGTGTGTGTGCGCGCGTGTTTGTCTTTGTGTCTGCGTTTGTTCCCCCACAACCACTGGAGAACCGATGTTCGTGTCTTTACGGTTCCGTAACCTAGCGGTTCGACAAAAGAAGACCGATAGAATAAGTACCAGCCTTTAAAAAATAAGTACTGGGGTCGACTCGTTCGACTAAAATTCTTCAAGGCGGTGCCCCAGCATAGCCGCAGTCGAATGACTAAAGCAAGTATAAGACAAATTGTAAAAGATAAAAGAGATGGCAAATTGGAAAATGTAGATAATTTCGTAATAAATGGGATTTGTACACTTTCGTATATTGAAAAGTTAATCACACGTATACATTACATAATCCTTTCTACTATAGGCACAAGGCCTGAAATTATTCTTAACGAGACAACGAATTTGTAACGTATTTCTACTTTTGTCTATAGTAGAAAAGAATTGACTATCCCCCCACCACCACCAATTTCAGGAAAATAAGCTAAATCCTGAACAACAACAACAATAATAATAATGATAATAATAAATTGTCCTGATGCAGTACCAGGCAGTGGTTCTCATAGCTTCTCATCTTAATTGAATGGAAGTGTTATCATGTACATTGTTTTGTTTGGCATAAAAGATGGGCTACAACAAATATTCTGCGCAGTACCAAACCTTTGCTTGTCAGTTGTTTGACCTTAACCAGTTGAGCATGTCCCTTAATGGTTGACGTTATGTGCATCTCTGATCATGAGCAGAAATTGTGGAGGAGCATCATAGCCATGTGTTGAGAGGAATTATTAGGGGTTTGGATAATTCACCTATAGAAACATGTGTGTTTTGTTCAACATCCTTAAACCACCCTTATTCAGGGACCTTTGGAACGGGATGGGCTACTCGACCTGAAGAAAATTCTAATTGTGCCCCACCTGTAACGTCATGCGCTGTTTATCTTGATATGAGATCACCATGTCGCGCACATGTGGTAGTGATGCATGTGCCTGGTGTACCCTTATCAGACGCGTAGTCATGATGGGTATATTGGGCTTCGTATATTTGTACCCCAGTGTCAGTTTGATGGCATGCACTGCTCTCTCACTCAAGAAGAAGAAGAAGAAGAAGAAGAAGTATTGCCCTATGAAGCTCCTACAGAAAGTTTGTCTCTTAAGGACAGCAAGGATTATCAGAAGGTTTCTAAGCACTTGAAAGACAGCTGGAAACTTGTGGATGCCTAAGGTTACAGGTAGTAACCGGCTACCCGCAAAAATCTTCCCGGGAATAAGACCGGATCTGAGTCAACCCAAAATAATAATAACCGGATCTAGCCAGAGACTGTAGAAGACTAAGACAACAATTATTCCTGTAATAATTGGTGCACTTGGTACAATACCCAAAATGCTAGACTGAAAGAAATTGGAAATGACTCATATGGTTGACCTGCAGAGAAGTACCGTTCTATATCTTGCAAGAATCCTAAGAAAGGTTCTTGAGATGTGAAGAGACCTGTTGTCACCAAACCTCAAGATAAAATACCTACTAACTAAATTAGTATGTACTAGTGTCATAATGACTATAATACTTAAAATTGGAAGCATTCTTAAAGAGTAATAAAAATAAATTTGAAAATGTTTAACCAAAGAAAATACTAAATTAATGTATTTCCATTTAAAGTCATTTAAAATAAGTGACTTTTAAGCATTTACATACCCAAATCTTTTTTAATATTTTCCCAGATTCTTACTTTTTTATTATCAGTCCCGCAAATATATGTAACTAAAACCAAAGATCGACTAGTTATTTTTTGTACAGAGTATATCATCGAATTATTGCTAGCCTAATATAATAAGTGAGCATCATCTCTCTGAGTTCAGTTATATTGCCACACGGTTACATTTTCCAGAAGTAATAAATGTAGCATTAACATTTTTAAGCGTTTTAAACGCAAAGACAAAATGAAAGCAGTTTTTTTATGATTGACTATAAGTAATTCCTTAGGAAAAACACCAAAAAATGGAACGTGTTACTTGTCTATATTAATATTTTTTTCACAGTGTTTTGTTTATATGTATTGTACACTATTTACGATATTTAAAAATATACCTTGTACGCTTTGTGGTTTACTTCTCTCAATTTGCTTTTTATTTTCGATTTTATTGCTTTATCTTGAAGAGAAAACGGGAATTTATTTTCCCATTAATTCGCACGTTTCTTTAACGATTACTTATGATAAATGCTACTCAAAAAATGTTTCACTTTGATAGGAAAACAGATGTGTGTGTCATGCAACGATATAAACAAATAAATCTGTAGATTCGTGAATGAAAAAAATAGATAAAATTTTCTTCTTTATGATATCTTATGTTGATACAAGGTGAGAAATTTCTGTTTGAAATCTCTCACATTGGATATTTGATAATTATGATATCAAACTTTGAATAAAGAAAGTCAAAACAGATTTCTTCAGTATTTGAAAGAATAGCTTAAAGAGGCATGAAAGGTAACGTCGACCGCGACAGAATTTGAACTCAGAACGTAAAAACGAACGAAATGCTGCTCAGCATTTTTTCCCAGCGTTCTGACGATTCTGCCAGTTCGCCACCTTACCCTTCAATTAAATATGAGACATTTACTATTACAATTGTGTAGTTTTACTATTCCACATTTTAGCACAAGGCCAGCAGGTTTTGGGGGAGAGATTAAGTCGATTATATCGCCCCCAGTGTTCAACTGGTACTTATTTTATCGACCCCGAAAGGATAAAAAGCAAAGTCGACCTCGGCGGAATTTGAACTCAGAATATAAAGACGGATGAAATGCCGCTAAGAATTTTGTCCGATGTGCTAACGATTCTGCCAGCTCGCCGCATTGACCTAAAGACGAACAATGGTCTCAAATTGTAGCAGAAGGCCAGCAGATTTTGGGAGAGGGATTACGTCGATTACATTGAATCCAGTGTTCAACTGGTACTTAATTAATCGACCCCGAGCGGATGAAAGCAAAGTCGACCTCGGCGGAATTTGAACTCAGAACGTAGCGACGGACGAAATACCGTCGACGTCGTAAGCGACGGAGTGCCAACAAAGGGAGACAATCTATATAAGTTGGTGTCAGGAGGAAAAAAATGTGCTCGGGGAGAAAATTCCAGGACACTCAGAAAATTTTTTTAGTGGTTCATTAACCATCTGACCAATCAAATGGAAGCCCAGTCAAAGTTCATTCATTTATGTTGGCACATAATTTTATGACTGGATTTTCAGCTCTGATTCTCCTCGTTCTAATGATTGTTATATCTTCCCTTGTGCAAACAGCTATGTGCACAGAAAACGCATTCTGTAAATATGATTCAAAGAAAGACATATAGATACAAACATGATGCATATCTGTAAGGAGACACTATCGCAACAGCCTATATACATATTATTTCACATTGCATGAGCAAGCAGATTCAGTCGTGCATTGAAAAACAAAAAAAATTATTCGCTAAAGTAATCAAGTGAACAGCTTGGGAAATTGACGATATTGATGATGAGAAAATGAAAGTCTAAAAACAATTTTGTTGAGATATTGCTATTATAATGTCCTTCTGTATTATTATTTCTTCATTTGCTGTAATTGACCAAATAGTAATAAAGAGGAGAAACAGAAAGAAAATGGGCGAAATATAATAGATAATATCGTCTGCAAAATGGACAATGATTATGCTTGAGAAGTAAAGAGAAATAGTGTGAGGTAGGAGAGGGTGTCAGTGAGATGGTAAGAGAAGAAAATTGACACCTTCGACTTCTGTTTGCCAATATGTTCGGTCTAAATAAACGCCCACCAATCATACACATGTCATCAAAAAATTTCTCTACGTGATCACACGACCTGCTAGAAATAGCAACCAAATATTTCTCAAATAACACCATACGATCTTCATAAAGAAAGAAAACGTTAGTTAATGTAGTCTTGGGTACATTAATCTTTTCTACAATCGACACAAGGCCTGAAATCTTGTGGGATGGGACGATCAAGTACATCGACCCTTGTTCTCAACCGGTAGTTATTTTATCGATCCCGAAAGGATAAAAGACGCGCTGATGTTGCTGCAAGCTTGCCGACTTTCTTACATCTCTCTCCCTCTCTCTCTCTCTCTTAATCCTTTTTGCTCCTTGTGGAACATAGGGCCTCAACAGTTATTTTCCCATTTTTGCGGTCATTGGCGTGTTTCTTGGCTGCTTCCCATGAAAGGCCGGTGTTCCTAAGCTCGTCCAAAATGCTCCACTTCCATGTCTGCTTCGGGCGTCCTCGCTTCCTTTTCCCCCGCGGGTTCCAGTCAAGTGCTTGTCGTGTAACATTTGAGGGTTCTTTCCGAACAGGAGCGGTGACAACAAACAGCCCTGTTTCTTACATACATTAACGATTTCAAATTTTTACACAAGGCCAGTAATTTTAAGGGAGGGTTAAGTCGATTACATCGACCCTAGTTGTACAACTGGTACTTATTTTATCGACCCCGAAAGAATGAAAAGCAAGGTTGACCGTGGCGAAATTTGGACTCAGAACGTAAAGACGAACTAAGTGACGCTAAGCACTTTATCCGGCACAGTAACAATGTTGCCAGCTCTAGGTTATCTATGGTTACTGGACAATGCTTATCTATAAAGATTAGAAAAAAAAAACTCCACCAACATTCGTTCAATCATTTAAACTACAGGGAGGTTTATATCATAATATTTTGCTTCTTACTCTTGTGTTTACGAATATTACTGTCATGTTTGCTTTATATCCTTACGGTAACCTAAAGGTAAAGTACTATTCTAGTAGCGACCCTTACAATACATCCTAAATGTGAATAGAATTATGATACAATTATAAAAGAAGATAGAACGATTACATGGAGGCTCCTTGCTGATACGAAGAAACATAGTATTTCTGAGTAAATGACATATGTATAACTAATTAAATAAATAATTAATCGATCAATTAATTATGCACTACACAATATATAAGATATTGTGTCTTTGAAGCCGCTTTCTTTCAATACGTCATAGTAAAAATGAGCAGCACGATCAAAGAGGATTGGCTTGATATGCGCCTTACTAATATTATTCACAAAATTTTAAGGGTCATAGCGGGAGGGTTAGAATTTTCAAATTAATCTCCAAATGAAGATGAAAATAGTTGGAACAATCCCCAATTTTTTCTACTGATAGATAAAACTGTTTGTTTGCATTCGTTTGCATTAAACGCAATGCGATTTAAATTGTAAGCGTAGCTTGCATTAAAAGTTTCAGATTATTCAGTAAACACTGTGTTGCTTTATTTATTTATTTCAGTAAACACGTTACCAGCGAATGTACTGTTATGCAAATTAGACTGGCCAGTTTAGCTGAGTCTGGTTTGTCTTCGATGTAAGAGGTTATAAGTCTCAGAAAAGGTTGGTTGCGTGTCTGGAGAGTGCAACTGAAGCTTTTGATTGAGTGGATTTGTCAGGAAGGATACAATCCTCGCGAAGAATTGTCTAGCTTTAATAATTCAGTGAAGCTGGTGTATGTTTTCTTGGCAAGTGAAGATTGCAAATTATTGTAATTTGCGGTAGAGATGAGCGCTGACAGATCGTGTTTCTCTGAAGGAAGAGGCGAAATAAAGAAAGTGTTGATAACCAATTCTTCTGCACATGAAACTGATTCAATATAGTCGCATGAGTATAAACATACGAGAATATGTACGCTAAAGAAAGAAAGAAAGAAAGAACCGCAAGATATTTGCGTGGACAATTGTGGCCTACAGATCAGTAAAGATCAAAGTGGCCACGTCAGGCTGAGTTTTCATAGACAACAACTGAATGGATTGAGATGAAAAGTGAATTAAAACGATCCTTTTGGTCACAAGCTTATTTGATCGACCTTTGAAGAATTAAAAAAAAAAGCTACGTCGACATCGGCGTGATCTGATTTCAGAATATAAAAGACTCGTAAACAAATAGCTCGAAAGGGTTAATCTTTTGGGGTTTTTTTAACAGTTCTCCACCAACTCTACTAATCCTTCGAATATAAACAAATGAAAAATAAAAGTGAATGAAAGGTTAATAATGTCCAATTGAACTGCCATTGACAGATTTGAAGTAGATGCAAATGATAGCAGAAGGAAAAAAAAAAGTTGTCGCATGTCAATGTACGTTTAATTCGACGTATAAGTTGATAGTTGTTGTCCAGAATAAACGATTTCTTCAAGGATTTTGATGAAGTAGAATTGTTGAGGCGGAGTATTAAACAACGTAAATATGTTCTGTCATGGAGAAAGAAAATTGATAGATAGATATATAGATAGATGGATGGATGGAGTAACAGACAGACAGAGAGAGGGAGAGAGACATACGAATATAAGTATACATACATACATACATACATACATACATGTATGTATGTATTTTTCATCTTTTACTTGTGTCAATCATTTAGAC
>NC_142932.1:116456998-116459498 GCF_046866305.1 Octopus bimaculoides | reverse complement strand
GCCTGAGATATCTTTGTGTCATCAGCATAGCTAGTGACAGTGGCTCTCCGAGTGACCGTGGGCATGTCCAGAAGGGCCACTATGAACAGTAGTGGCCCCAGAACAGTTCCCCGTGGAACACCGCTCAATATTTGTGTTTCCCTAGATAGTTCTCCATTGGCTGCAACTGTCTGACTTCTACCATTCAGGAAGTCATGCAGCCACTCTCCTAATTTACCAGCTATGCCAAGGTTTCGCAGCTTGTGACATATCAAGCCATGATCAACTTTGTCAAAGGCTTTTGCAAAGTCGAGATATATCACATCAACATTTGAATGGTCAAGTAGCTGCTTCAGGACCCAGTCATAATGCTGCAAGAGCTGCGTGAGGCAGCTTTTACCTGGACGGAAACCATGCTGGGTCTCATTCAGCAAGTCATTTTCTTCTAGGAACGCAATCAATCTCCTTCTGACAATTCGTTCCATGACTTTGCTAATATGTGAAGTTAGAGAGATGGGCCTGTAGTTTCCAGCCTCTGCTCTGCTTCCATCTTTATGGATAGGACATATGGTGCCTTCCTTCAGCTTTTTGGGAAGTTTACCATTTGCAAGGAAACTCTGGAAGAGTATCCGGAGTGGTCCTGCTAATTCTTGTTTACACGACTTTAAGAGGACAGCTGGGAAACCATCGGGGCCAGTTGCCGAATTTGAGCTCATTTCATTTATGGCAGCTATCACATCTTCCTCTTCAATGTCGATGTAGGTAATGGATGCAGTCCCCTTCTGCTGAGTGCTATTGTCAAAGAAATCAGCTGGGTTCTTTATCTGCATGTGACTCAGAGGAGAGGTGAAGACACTCTTGAATTGTGTACTGAGCACTTCACTTATCCATGTGGGATCTGCAGTCAGTGAGCCATTAGGCAGGAACAGGGGTCCTATCTTATACTGCACCGTAGCAGTCTCCTTTGCAAATCTATAGAAAGCCTTGGGGTTTGTTTTTATGCTTTCTACTGCTCTCTTTTCCTTCTCTGCTCTCTCCTTTTCATGGGAGAGTTTAATTTTGTTTTCTATTTCTAACAGTGTTAGTTTTAATTTAGCCCTTTTCCTATCCTCCAGTGCTCTATTTAACTGGTTTGAGACCTTTGTTCTGTGTCTCATAAGGATTTTCCTGTCTCTAGGAATTCTATTGGCATGTTTGCTGGTCTTTCTATATGGCACGTATTTGGTGCATATGTCTTGTATGGTTGACATAAAATGACTTAGTTTGAGGTCATTGTCTTGTATAGAAAGGCTGTCGTGCCAGTTTTGATTTCGAATCTCTCTGCGAATTGACTTCCAGTCCGCCCCGTGGAAATTCAGGTTGGATATTGCTTGAGTCCTCCTGGTGGGGTGGGTGTCAGTGGGTTGTCTAGGACCATACATAGTTAATTCTATAATGTTATGATCTGAGAGAGACGTGGGCGTTATTTTCACATTATGGATTAGGCTCACATTGTTTGTGAAGCAGAGATCTAAAATATTGCTTCCCCTGGTTGGTTGGAGTATCACTTGTTCCATGAACAGCATGTTGGATAGTTCTAGCAATGATTTTGCCTGGCTTTGTTCATGCAGTGACATCCCAGAGAGGATGTGACCTTCAGGCCATTTAACATTTGGGAGGTTAAAGTCGCCTAGGAAAAGTATATTGATGTGTTGGTCCAGATTTGTCAGGACCTCTTCTATGCGTCTGAGGCTGTCCTCAAATTTACCTTCCTGCTTTGCGGTATTTGGTGGACGGTATGTTGAGCATACAACTACATCAATTTGTTTTATGTGTACTATTAAAGTATCACATACAGAGTTTGAGTGTGATAGTAGTAGTAGGGGTGTGACATCTTCTCGGATGTACATTGCAACTCCCCCATGACTTCTATCCCTTCTGTCTGTTCGGAGTACGGCATACTCTGGTATATTTATCTCCGCATCTGCTATATTAGGTGTTAGATGCGTTTCGGTAAGCACCATGCATATTGCTTGATTGCATGTTACTAGGTCTTTCAAGTATAGGAACTTGTCTTTGCCGCCTGTTCGTAATAGGCCCCGGATATTCAGTAGGAATATGGGTGTGATATCTGTGCAGGGGTTCCTGGTGTTAGCGGTGGCCATCCCTGATCCATCATCTGTGGTGGTCTTGGACAATGGTTCGTGTGGCGTTGACTCTGTACCCTCTGCATCCACGTTAACTGTTGTACCATTTTCTGGGCCAAGCTTAAAAAAGCTTGCTGCTCAGCTACTGCAGTTCGTACAGCCTCTGCATACAGCCTTTTTTGGGGAGCAGAAGGAATATACGGGCTTCTCTCTTTGTGAGTCCTGTTGGTATTCGGTGGATTATGTGTACGTATATTTAAGCTTTCTGGTCTCCCTTTTCTGCACTCCCGCTTATTTTGTTGTAAGTGGTTATCTACCTTGTTTAGCTGGTGGTGTTTGGGATGGGCAAATTTGCAGTTTTATCCCTTTTCCCCGTGCCAGCAGTTACCATTTAG
>NC_142932.1:116446694-116453998 GCF_046866305.1 Octopus bimaculoides | reverse complement strand
TATTCTTTAAAAAGGATGCTGTTCATAACGGCTTCGAAATTTCAGCCTATTAAGCCATCGTTGAACTGTCTACGATGAAGGATCAGCAGACCGAGACTTCGAAGTCACTACCATCACTATTTTTGTAAAAGAACTAGATAGATAGATAGATAGATAGATAGATAGATAGACTGACTAACATGTTCGCATAGATGTGTCTATGTATATAAAGACAGTACGTGTTAGAAGTAGTAGGAGTTGGTGGGTGAGAACAGCAATGGCGATCACGCTAACGATGACGCTGATGGTGATGACGGTAAATATTCATGAATTGTTGGAGAGGAACGCAAGTAGTACGAAAGGAAAAAAACAGAAAAATCAAATTATCAACGATGTGTATGTATGTATGTATGTATATATATATATATATATATATATATATATATATATATATATAGTGGTAGTAGTAGTAGAAATAGTGGTAGTAGTAGTAGAAATAGTGGTGGTGATGACTCGTATGTTGAGAAATTTGGTGGTGGTGTGCGTGCATATATATATATATACGTAAATATATACGCAATATTTATATATATGTATATATATATATATATACATAGATATATATATATATATATATATATATATATATATATATATATACATATATATATATACATATATATATATATATATATATATATATATATATATATATATATATATATATATATATATATACATATATATATACATATATATATATACATATATATATATACATATATATATATACATATATATATACATATATATATATACATATATATACATATATATATATACATATATATATACATATATATATATATATATATATATATATATATATATGTGTGTGTGTGCCTGTGTGTATATGCATATACATATATGTCGACTTGTACTTATACAATATATAATACATATATATATATATATATATATATATATATATATATATATATATATATATATATATATATATATATATATACGTATATATGTATGTATACATGTATATATGTATGTATATATATTTATATATATATATATATATATAATGGAGATGTAGATATAGATATAGATATATGTGTATATATTCATACGTATATATATATATATATATATGTGTGTGTGTGTGTGTGTGTATGTATAATATATATAGAATATATATAATATATATACGTATATATACTTATATATATATATATATATATATATATACGTATGTATGTGTATATATATATATATATATATATATATGTGTGTGTATGTAATACATAGATATATGCGTGTATGTATATATGTGTGTGTGTGTGTGTGTGTGTGTGTGTGTATGTGTGTGTGTGTGTGTGTGTGTGTGTGTGTGTGTGTGTGTGTGTATACATACACACACACATCGGGTGTGAAAATATTGAGTGTGGCTGGTTGGGGTCGGTTGCTGCACAATATGCAAGTGTAAGACTCACTTGAAACTCTTCATTGACATTCCGAAATCTCCAGGCAACAATCGACGTTGAAAGCTGTCAAATGGCCAGACACGAAAGATCTGAGTCCAAGGGCTTTTTTCTTCCTATTCTTTTGTTTTTTGCGGGGTTTTTTGCTTAAGAAAGTGGGGGGTGGGTGGACTTTGTTTGCTTTTTTTTGTATTTTGTTTTCTTTTGTTTGATTATATGATTGTTCGTTTGACTTTTTTTATATTATTGTTGTTGTTGTTGTTGTTGCCGTTGGTGTTGTTTTCGTTTCGCTCTTTAATGTTCTATGTCCTAAATCTATAACATATATATACACACACACATATATATATATATATATATATATATATATATATATATATATATATAACGAAACGATCGTTAGCAAATATTGGTGCTGGCAACATATGCGACGATGACGTCAGCACATTTCAAAATCACCATCATCACCAGCATCAGCATCATCATCATCATCGTTACCATCATTATCCTCACCATTGTCCGCTTCATCCTCATCATCAACATCACCAACATCATCACCGCTGTCATCATCATCAACCTCATCATCATCTTCATCATCATCATCATCATCGACGTCGTCGTCGTCAGCGCCGTTTTCATCATGATTTCCATTGTCTTCGTCACTTGCTCCATTGCCAGCATCTTCGGCAATTGGTCGCTGGAATTTAGTTTGGTCGTTTCGCTCCTCCACAGAAGAATGACGCGAATACCTGTTGCGTGCAATCCGTCGCTTACGACGTCGAGGGTTCAAGTTGATCCGATCAACGGAACAGCCTGCTCGTGAAATTAACGTGCAAGTGGCTGAGCACTCCACAGACACGTGTACCCTTAACGTAGTTCTCGGGGGAGATTCAGCGTGACACAGAGTGTGACAAGGCTGACCTTTTGAATTACAGGTACAACAGAAACAGGAAGATAGAGTGAGAGAAAGTTGTGGTGGAAGAGTACAGCAGAGTTCACCACCACCACCCCCTGCCGGAGCCTCGTGGAGCTTTAGGTGTTTTCGCTCAATAAACACTCACAATGCTGGTCTGGGAATCGAAACCGCGAGTCCGATACCCTGATTACTGGGCCGTTGCGCCTCCCCTCTGTTGCGTGAACATCTCTGAAAACGCGTGCGCTTAGAGAAGACGCGTGGCTCGATTTCCGGTGGCGTATTGTGTCCTTGAGCAAGACACTTTATTTCACGTTGCTCCAGTCCACTCAGCTAACAAAAATGAGTTGTACCTGTATTTCAAAGGGCCAGCCTTGTCACACTCTGTGTCACGCTGAGTCTCCCTGAGAACTACGTTAAGGGGTACAACGTGTCTGTAGAGAGCTCAACCACATGCACGTTAATTTCACGAAAAAGCTGTTCGGTTAATCGGATCAACTGATACACTCGTCGTCGTAAACGACGGAGAGCCAAGCCATGTGCGTGTGCACATTCCGTGAAAATATGTGTATGCTTCTGACACCTCTTTGCTTTAAGACGTAATACTGTTAAATAACTTCGGCAGCTCTCAGTGACTCATCAGGCCGATCAAATGAAAGAGGCAGCCATCTATATGCAGTCACTAGACATGCTAGAAATAATAACTAAGATTTTTCTCAAACCACAACCTATCAATTTCGTGTATATTTTTCTCTTTTTTTAAGTAGTGAAGTCCTATGTCCTAGACACAAACTATGACAATATGAAATAAAAAGATGTGATTGTAATTATTGGTACAACTTCAAGGTGGCGAGCTGGCAGAACCGTTAGCACGCCGGGCAATATTCTTAGCGGTATTTCATTCGTTTTCACGCTCTTGGTTCAAATTCCACCGAGGTCGACTTTGCCTTTCATTCTTTCGGGGTCGATGAAATAAGTTCCTCCCCACGAAATTGTTGGCCTTATGCCAAATTTTGAATCTAATTGCTGGAATAATTTTGGTTATATACATCCACTCGGTTTCGACAGCCACAACGAAATCCATGGACGTATAGCCTAGCTTCGTTATGCTGCATCAAGTACATAAGAGAGAAATCTCCCGCGGATAGAAACGCCGATACTGGTTGCAGGAAACTTTCGCGTATGTGTGAAACATAGAGAGTGTGCCAAAAGTCCCTGATGAGTTTAAATTTTCCTTAACTTCCTTAACTTTACAAATAAATGGTTGAAATTTCGATACAATATAAAGGACATAATGGAAATTAACATACACAAGTCAAATTTTGCAGCACTACTACATCACATATGAAAAAGGACATTGCTTAAATGGCAGACATTTTTTGGCTTTGCACGCCCGTGCTCTTTCCAAAACTTGCACCACAGCACTCTCAAGAGTTTCCGACCCTCACTTCTCTGATTTCTCTATTTTCCTCATAAGAAAAAATCCGGGTTAGTCAAGTCTGGGAAGGCCAGTTGACATTGCCGTAGCGAGAGATTATTCTCTCTCCAAAGCACTGCCGTAGCAACTGCCTTGTTTCCGTTGCGGTTTGAGCAGTTGCTCCACCTTGCTGGAACCATGGGTGAGGTCTACTTTGAATGGCCTTCACATTCCTCAGATCTGACTTGCCCGGATTTTTACTTGTCGGGATACCTGAAAGAGAGCGTTTACGTCAACAAACCGAAAACCCTGGTGTAACTGAAGGTGAACATCAACAGAAGGCTCACATCTCCAACACGTATCCTCATACTGACTGTACACAAGGATATACAAACACAATCCAAGACCGTCGCACATCGGTAGTATTTCATGTATCGCGTTGCCCCTCAGTTCTCATTTTCGAGTTGTTTTTCATATGCGAGATTTCCTGGAGCCGATAAGACTAGCCAATGTCTACGATATCAGATAGCTTGTGATACAGCGGTGGTGTCGTTGTAAGTGTAGCTACCATTCAGTCATTATAGTGACTTCCAAGTCACTATTATATTTTTCAGTCGATCTAATTCAGTGGTTCTTAACCAGAATCCATATAAGATTTTGCTAAAGTTTACGTGCAACAAAATGGTTAACTTTCAACAATATACGATATGATTTAACATTTTAAAATACAATTGCAGCGTGGACGGTGTTTCTAAACGATTTAAAAAACACACAAAACCGTTAGATCCACTTCAACATTTAAGTTTAATTTGTCAAAATCTTTTCGTCGCTTTGAGACCGCGACCTTTTCACTGAGAAAATTCCGTGCTGCGACGAAAATATATTGACAAATTAAATTTAAATGTTGAAGTGAATCTAACGGTTTTTGTGTTTTTAAATGGCTTATAAACACCTTCCACGCTGCAATTGTTTTTGTTTCAGCACACGATCTCAGATCAGGTCACTTGCTATGCAAGTACATCTTTATTCTCTTTTATTTGTTTCAGTCATTTTACTGCGGCCATGCTGGAGCACCGCTTTAGTCGAGCAAATCGACCCCAGGACTTATTCTTTGTAAACCTAGTACTTATTATATATATATATATATATATATACTATAAAAAGAGACAAATCCTCTCAAGAAAAATTAAATCTGGAGAATCTACAAGAATAGATGCAAGCACTAATTTATAAAAACATGTGACATTAATAAAAATTTGTAAATGTGCAACCATCCAGATATCTGAGTACCTTATTATATATATATATATATATATATATATATATATATATATATATATATATATCATTCCTGTACATCACCTCCAAACTTTCTAATATATATATATATACGACGGGCTTCTTTCATTTTCCGTCTACCAAATCCACTCACAAGGCTTTGGTCGGCCTGAGGCTATAGTAGAAGACACTTGCCCAAGGTGCCACGCAGTGGGACTGAACATGGATCCATGTGGTTGGTAAGCAAGCTACTTACCACACAGCCACTCCTGCGCCTGCATCTCCGTTATTTTTAAATACATTTTCCTAATATTTAATTATTAAAAAAAAACAATAGGATTTTCTTAAGCATTGGACGGCTCTGAGGGTCCATTCGAGTGAAACAGGAATCGAAAAGAGTCTATAGATGAAAAATGGTTGAGAACCAGTGGTTTCATTTATTTCGGAACCAATTAAATGACCGTACAATTGAAAATGAACGACTTGGAATTTATTTTCTCTCTTTGCGTTAGCTCTACTGGAGTTATGAAGAATTTGGTGCTCGAGAAACGACTGCTGGACTTGGTTACGTGGTATATTGTCATCTCTTTTCTGTTTACAACTGTTACTCTGGTGATATCAGAATCACAGTCGTTATAACTGCAGCCAATCCCATGCGAATAATTCTCTCAGGGGTCTTTACAGAGCATCCACTCTACCAATGACCAGTGCCATCAGAACCTGGTACCAGCGTTTTCTTCAGCCCAAACAGTAAGGAGTGGCTCACAAGCTGTAAGTACCCACATAGTTCTTGAAGGCGGCGCCTTCAAGATACTAGAGGGGATACCCTATCGCTGTGATAGCCCATTAAGGTTAGAGTTAGTTGAACTGATATGCCCAAATAGTCCCAGAAATGCCAGAAAAAAAACAAAATGAAAGCCAGAAATGTAAATAAACGTAGCTGCCCAACCTGCAAGAAATAACAGACCTTATATCTCTTGATTTTTATCAGGAAATAATTAAAAGAATGTTTACGGTACAAACCCTGCAACAGCCCACGAATTGGAGGCAGCCATTGAACGAGAATGTGCACTGGTACCGAACGAAATGCTTCTTGGTGTTCCGCACTTCCATTGATTCGCATTATGAGAAGTGCCTGGACCAGAACGCTCATCAGTTTGAAAAAACTTTTCTCTAGGCGTAGGAGTGGCTGTGTGGTAAGTAGCTTGCTTACGAACCACATGGTTCCGGGTTCAGTCCCACTGCGTGGCACCTTGGGCAAGTGTCTTCTACTATAGCCTCGGGCCGACCAAAGCCTTGTGAGTGGATTTGGTAGAGAGAAACTGAAAGAAGCCCGTCGTATATATGTATATATATATGTATGTGTCTGTGTTTGTCCCCCCAACATCGCTTGACAACCGATGCTGGTGTGTTTACGTCCCTGTCACTTAGCGGTTCGGCAAAAGAGACCGATAGAATAAGTACTAAGCTTACAAAGAATAAGTCCTGGGGTCGATTTGCTCGACTAAAGGCGGTGCTCCAGCATGGCCACAGTCAAATAACTGAAACAAGTAAAAGAGTACTAAAAATACAACACATTAAATAGTGTAGTCCGAGATACACTATTTCTCGGAGGAAAAACACGTTGGTCAACATGATCAAGAAACCTTTGGTTATAAATTTGCGTGCTCAGGACCAACCTAAGGAATAAACAACCACAAAAGCTACAACAACAATAACAAAGACAATAACAACAACACCAATAGCAATAAAGTAAAACATCAGGGGAAAAAAAACTAGAGAGACAAACGTTTCTGAAAAATTAAATACATCTTGAAATATTTTATTATCACACAAAGGAAATACAAATGTTCTTCTTTTTGGCTCTTTTTTTTTACTAAATATTTTTTTTTCTTTCATTCATATAAAATTTTTCTACACAAAAAGTTTCAGTTGGGAATTAAAAAAACGAAAGTGTTGCTTGTCTTTGAGTTAGAGTGGAGGCACAGTCATAGCGTTATATATTCCGTCCGTCGCGCTCTTTTGTCGTATCGGTGAGTTCGTAGGCCGGCCGGAACTTTAACACGCCATATTTATCTGTGTACTGCAGGACAGGATTTGGATGTGTGTTGTTCATCGAACCGAGGGAAGTGTACCTGCGGAAAGTAAAACATTAAGGTTATTAAAAATTGTGGTGTGTATTGTCTCTTTGTGTGTGTGTGTGTGTGCGTGCGAGAACTAGTAC
>NC_142932.1:116436694-116441694 GCF_046866305.1 Octopus bimaculoides | reverse complement strand
GCTCAACTGGTTAAGGTCAAACAACTGACAAGCAAATCTGCGGTATTGAGCAGAATATTTGCTGTAGCCCATCTTTTATACCAAGACAAAACAATGTACGCGATAACACTTCCAATCAGTTAAGATCAGAAGCCATGAGAGCCACTGCGTGATACTGCATCAGAGCATTTATTACTATTATTATTATTATTATTTCAATTTTTTTCCACAACGGCAGCTTGGGGGAGGTGGGGATTTATTGATTACATCGACCCTAGTGTTCAACCGGTGCTTATTTAATCGACCCCGAAAGGATGAAAGGCAAAGTCGACCTCGGCGGGGTTTGAACTCAGAACGTAACGGCAGACGAAATACCGCTAAGCATTTCGCCTGACGTGCTAATGACTGCCAGATCACAGACCTTCGTTTTAAGGCTTCATAACAACAATATTCTAGAACATGACTGGTGACACTATTATACTGTTGAACTGATTTATTACATAATATAAAACAAAATTAACATGCAAAAAAACCTTTGAAATACAGTGGTAAGTGGCCAAGGTATTATGACACCACAACACACCAGGCACAAAAAAAATTAATTAATGAACGAAAATAAATCCTGGACGCTCAAAACGTCGATTCAAACGATATGTTGTAGATCATTTACATTAGAGGTTCGTAAACTTTTGGGGCCACCGCCCCTCGTCCCCGCATAGCCACATAATACTCTCAGCGCCCCACCCTTATCTTTATGGATACTCTTTTACTTGTTTCAGTCATTTGACTGCGGCCATGCTGGAGCACCACCTTTAGTCGAGCAAATCGACCCCGGGACTTATTCTTTGTAAGCCTAGTACTTATTCTATCGGTCTCTTTTGCCGAACCGCTAAGTGACGGGGGCATAAGCACACCAGCATCGGTTGTCAAGCGATGCTAGGGGGACAAACACAGACACACAAACACACACATACATACATATATACGACAGGCTTCTTTCAGTTTCCGTCTACCAAATCCACTCACAAGGCTTTGGTCGGCCCGAGGCTATAGTAGAAGACACTTGCCCAAGATGCCACGCAGTGGGACTGAACCCGGCACCATGTGGTTGGTAAGTAAGCTACTTACCACACAGCCACTCCTGCGCCTATAAATAAATATTTTATATTCTACTAATTTATATATACTATGAATCATTTGATATTTAATATAATATTACATAATATGTATACAATGCTATAATAATATTATAATAAATTCACAGCGTCCCCCAATCTATTGCCTTCCTCCCAACGCCTCCTTTTTCTCTACAGCCCCCTTAGGCACCGGCGCCCATCTGGACCGTCTCAACGCCCACCGGGAGAAGAGGGTAGCGCCCACCGGGAGAAGAGGGTAGCGCCCACCGGGAGAAGAGGGTAGCGCCCACCGGGAGAAGAGGGTAGCACCCACCGGGAGAAGAGGGTAGCGCCCACTTTGAGAACTTATGATCTACATGAACTCCATGGTACAATAGAGAAATAAGAGTGGAAAGATTGAAAGAGAATTAATGGGAAACTATTAAAATTACAGTACAGTCGAGTTTTCTGATTATCAGATTACAGAAAGAAGAGCTGGCCCTAATTTACGAAAACGTGTGTGTGAGTCCCTGGGTGCTACGTGTGTATGCATATACGTGTATGCGTGTGCATGTGCGTGTGTGTACACGTGCGTAAGTGTGCACGCATGCGTAGAAATTACGGTTTGTGAGTTATGTGTAATTCTAAAGAAATTAATAAAACTGTATAGCTTCATATGAATAAAGCATCCGGCTATATTATTTATGTTCTTAGTTGATAACTATTACATGTTGCTGCTGCTGTTGATTGCTGTTGTTGTGGTTGTTAATACTACTAATACAACTACTGCTGTGACTACTACTACTACTACTACTACTGCTGCTGCTGCTGCTGATGCTGCTACTACTACTACTACATTTGTTTCATTATTTTATGTCATGCTTTTTGCCATGTAATTTCCAAGTGATGCCATTTTGCCTCGGAACACCCATTACAGATGACAGACGTACTACTGTTGTTCCTCAACCTAAGCATCGGAGAGGTGAGTGAAGAAGAGAGTGGACGACAGAAAGAAAGAAAGAAACAAACAAACAAACAAACAGACAAAAGAGGGGAAAAGGTTTGGAGGGCTTCAAGATGGAGGACCGACTTGGACGGTGAGAGTCCAGTCGTAAATTAAGCATGGAAAATTACCAATTTTCACTATGTAAATGAAGCAATGATAATATGTAATAATGGTAATAATAAACAGAAAATGAAGCAGACATAATAATAATAATAATAATAATAATAATAATAATAATAATAATAATAATCTTTTCTACTATAAGCACAAGGCCTGAAATGTGGCAGCTACGAGATTCGAACATAAAGGTTATCCCTATTGTCATCGGGGCATTGGGTTCAATACCACCCAATCTGAAAAACCATCTGAAAACCTTAGAGATACCCTACAATCTGGATGTATTCTTTTCTACTCTAGGTACAAGGCCCCACATTTTTGGGGAGGGGGCCAGTCGATTAGATCAATCCCAGTACGCAACTGGTGCTTAATTTGTCGACCCCGAAAGGATGAAAGGCAAAGTCGACCTCGAAACACTGCTAAGCATTTCGCCCGGCGTGCTGACGTTTTTAGGTCCACACGACCCTTAGGGGTCCATATAAGACTTTTATATTAAAATTTATGTGCAATAAGCGCAATAAACTGATACTGTACACAAACTAATTTAACTTTTTAGACAATACTGTTCTAAATTTTTAGACAACACTGTTCCATATACGAAAACTAAATGAGGTAGCACATATGCTAGAACACAATAACCTCCTAAGCAGACCTAACGCAGATATGAGTAGAATATGGGAACCGATATTAAGGAAAGATACAAAAATAAGTTTATAAGCCTTAAAATTCAATATATAATTGCCCACGTGGTTGAGATCGCGGGCTAATAACCCCAAGATTCCTGGCTCAATCCCAGGCAGTGACTTGAATTAATAATAACATCAGCAAAAAATACTTCATGTATAATAACAGAGTACCCAGTTAATCAAATAAAGGGTTGGGTTCGAAATTCCAACAGAACACCTGATAGAGGCTGGAGAGTACATCAGGCGAAACGTTGTGATAACAACAAACAAGTTGAGGACACCAATCTGTCCAATGTAAATATTTTTAGACAATTCCTAATAAATATTTAATTATAAAAATAAAATGGGACTTTTTAAATTATTGAATGGCTATGGAGGTCCAGTTAAGTAAAATATGAACGAAAGGGGGTCTAAAGACTAAAAATGGTTGAGAACCATTGATCTACCCGAATTTCTCTTTTTTTTAACAAAGCATAGGTCAACAAGAGGGTTCACGAAAGAAAAAGAAAATGCATTTTCCGAATAAAACGCGCAACAGAATCGAATCCAGAATCACAATTCCAACACAAATTTCTTAAGAATATATCAATGCATACACCGACAAAATAAATACAACAGAGTCAATCTGACTTGCTCCGGAAAAGGAAAGTGAAAGTAGTTGCTGCTAATGAATGGGCGAAACTTGAAAATATGACGGGAAAACGTTTAAAATGGGAGTCGTGTCTTTATAATAGGGAGAGAGAGGGAAAGAGAAATTCGAGTCGAACAAGAGATCCTTTCCCACGCTGCTTTTCCATGATCTTCCAAATCCTACTTAATCTTCTTTGTGGAAAAGTAACTCATCATAAAGTGTTTTGTTATCTTTTCATTGCTGAAATAAATTGTTTTGCAGCTTTGAACGTAACATCAATATAACTATGGAGACACACAGAAAAATGTACACGTACACACAAACACACAACTATGTGTGTGTGTGTGTGCGCGCGCGGGTGTTATACATAGATATAATATACATAGATGTGTGTATATGCATATATATATATATATATATATATATATATATATATATATATATATATATATATATATATACACACACGTATGTATATGTATGCATATATATATATTATATTTCTAGATGAATAAATATAAATAATATATATAGGAGTGGCTGTGTGGTAAGTAGCTTGCCTACCAACCACATAGTCCCAAGTTCAGTCCCACTGCGTGGCACCTTGGGTGTCTTCTACTATAGCATCGGGTCGACCAAAGCCTTGTGAGTGGATTTGGTAGACGGAAACTAAAAGAAGCCTGTCGTATATGTGTGTGTGTGTGTGTGTGCATGTGTGTGTGTATGCGTATGCCTGTGTTTGCCCCCCCCCCCCCCCCCACACACACACACACTATCGTTTGACAATCTATATTGGCGTGTTTACGTCCCCGTAACTTAGCGGTTCGGCAAAAGG
Organism: Octopus bimaculoides; assembly: GCF_046866305.1. Taxonomy (NCBI): domain Eukaryota; kingdom Metazoa; phylum Mollusca; class Cephalopoda; order Octopoda; family Octopodidae; genus Octopus; species Octopus bimaculoides. Next base: position 116,437,325 of record NC_142932.1, on the reverse strand, counting down.
GGTGCGGAAGACCCGTGCTTGCATAAACAGGCAAGCATAATAGTGCAATAGAGCAAAATCATCGAGATGACCTCTGCTGCTTTGGGGGAATACAAGCGGGTAACAGGAGCAAGAATTAACCACGAGTTGTTAGGCCTACAGCTTGGCGCCTGGTGAGGCAGATCCATGCATCTAACAGCCTCGACAGACGCTGGACAGACGGACCAGTTAATTTGCTCGGGGTTTGGTTTTGTTTGGTTTGGTTTGATTAAATCCTGATCTCCATGTGGACAAGAACTGGGGAAAGATGACGAGCAGGGTGGCTAGTCTCACCCAGAAATGCATCGAGAGGAAACTATTCGTGGAAATTCGAGCGGCGATGGCGAATGCTTACATCACATTGGTTATCTACTATCGCTTGGCTCTTGTGCTTTGGAACGCTTGCTTTTCAGTTTTCTGTGGAGGGGGCGGGTTCCGATGGTCAGACGGTCTGTTTATCATCAACATCCGCTGCGTGATGGGCTGAGCATGCCCATCATGGCTAATGATGCGCAGACATTACGTTGAAGCTACATATCCAGCGTCACCATAATGCTGAGCAAGTGTGGTTGCCGTCTGCCAGGCTCACTTTTCCGCATCTCGTCTCTATCAC
>NC_142932.1:116181694-116229194 GCF_046866305.1 Octopus bimaculoides | reverse complement strand
CAGATTTTTCTCTAGCACCCTGTCACTATCATTTAACTTTCACCCCCCCCCCCCCAGATATTCCCTCCACCCTTATATTAATGTTGGGTAGCCATGTATCTTCTCTATAGCAAGACACCTCTGCTTGTTCCTGGCATAAAAAATCTCTTCTTGACCCTAAAAATGAATTCCCCATTTAGTTGTAAGGACTTTTCTGTTCTCTGTTCCTTTTCCTTTTTCTTATTCTTTGCAGTCTTGTAGGTTATTTGGCAACCCCACTGGAGCCAATGGCATGAAAGAAACACCCAGTACTCACAGTAAAGTGGTTGGAATGAGGAAAGGCATCCATCCTTAGAAACTGTGCCACATACACACAGCTTCTTTCAGTTTCCATGTATCAAACTTTGGTCAGTTTAGGGCTATAGCAGAAGATTCTAACTCAAGGTGCCACACGGAGGGACTGAACCTAAAACCATGTGGTTGGGAAGTAAACTTTTCAAGCACATAGTAATGCCTTTCAATTGACCCAATTTCACTCAAATGTCCTGAGCTGACCAAAGCCATGGAAGAACATACTTATCCAAGATGCTTGTTGGTGGAATTGAACCTGTGATTTTATTTGCATTTAGCTGTGCTTGCATCTACCAACAATAATATCCTTTCTATTATAGGCACAAGGCCTGAAATTTTAGGGGAGGAGGCTGGTCAATTACACCGACCCCAGTACTCAACTGGTACTTAATTCATCGACCCCGAAAAGATGAAAGGTAAAGTGGACCTCAGCAGAATTTGAATGCAGAACACAGTGACGGGTAAAATAACGCTAAGCATTTTGTCCAGCATGAAAACGATTCTTAATTTTTTATTATCCATAAGGACATACATAGAAGGGACAGCACAATGAAATCGAATGACAGATGGAGTGGAGGTGGGATTATAATGGACCCCACAAACCCCGCCTTACCATTGACCTGGTGCCGGTGGCACGTAAAAAGCACCCACTACACTCTCGGAGTGGTTGGCATTAGGAAGGGCATCCAACTGTAGAAACTCTGCCAGATCAGATTGGAGTCTGGTGTAGCCATCTGGTTCGCCAACCCCCAGTCAAATCGTCCAACCCATGCTAGCATGGAAAGCGGACGTTAAATGATGATGATGATGGTGATCGCATTCACGCGGAGCCTTTCATGCCCAATCAGCTCACCACCTTATCCACCAACAATAATATCAGAAGCTGAAGAAGCTTCTGTGTGGTTGTCTGATTTGCTAGACATGAGACCTTTGGCGATTTGCTGTGCTTGAAAAGACACGTTAAGCCACATAAAATCGTAGTGGTGACCAGTGCCGATGACACATAAAAGGTACCTGTGCTGGTGACACGTAAAGGGCAGCCAAACATAGAAACCAAGCCGAATCGGACTGGAGCCTGATACAGCTCTCCAGCTTACCAATCCCAGTCAAAACTGCTCAGCTCATACCAGGACAGAAAATGGATGCTAAATGATGATGATGATGATGATGATGATGATGATGATGGTGATGGTGGTGGTGGTGGTGGTGATGATGATGGTGATGATGATGATGATGATGATGAACCAAATTGCTTTCCCTGAGTCTTATGCAGTTACTCAGCTGGCTAAAAATAGCTGCATGATTCACCTTTAAATAAATCAAACTCCATTGTATCCCTTCATCTAGGAAAAAGTAGCGCATGTTTGGATATTATAACCCATAATAGATCATTTTCAGGGGTGGTCACAACCGGAATGGCTTCAACCATCAATCTGCTCCATATGTTGGGCTGACCTATGCTTAAGTACCCACACTATCTTTAAAAAAAAAATAACATAAAAAATGTGGAGAATATGCTGGATAAATAATCCTAAATATCCCTGCAGTAGATGGGAGGGTCATGGTTGGCACATCTTTGATCATAGATCAGTCTCTGTGTGTGTGTGTGTGTGTGTGTGTGTGTGAGTAGAATTGTTGGGGTTGTTTTGCCCTAGGAGTGACTCAGAGCATACCAACCACAACACCACTACACATACACACATGTGCACATACACACATGTGCACATACACACTCATACACAAACATGCATATACAATGATACACACATATGTACATACACACACATGTACACACACACAAATGCACATACATACTGATACACACATGTACACACACAAATGCACATACTGACTGATACACACATATGCACATATACACACACTCATACACACACATATGCACATACACACACAAATGCACATACACACTGATACACACATATGCACATATACACACACATATGCACATACACACACATGGACATACATACACACACTCATACACACATGCACATATACACGCACTCATACACACACATATGCACATACACACATGGACATACATACACACACTCATACACACACACACACATGTACATATACACACACATATGCACATACACACACATGGACATACATACACACACTCATACACACATGCACACACACACACATGCACATATACACACATGGACATACATACACACACTCATACACACATGCACATATACACTCATGCACACATGCACACACGCACACACACATACATGCACATATACACACACACATGCACATATACACACACACACGCACACACACACACTCATATACACACACGTGCATATACCCACACATCCACACATTGATTGCAGCTTAAGAGTTTCCTACCATGACGATGGCAATACCAATGGCAACACCTGCAATGATTACCATGTAGTCTGTGAAGAACTCGGTCAGCTTGTCTTTGCACGGCTGCAACAGAAACAGAAGAGAGGTACTTACAAAAGGCATCACTGGGCTGCGGCCATGCTACGGCACTTCCTTCGAAGGGTCTATTTCAACAAATTGACCCCACAGATATTTTCTGTAATTTAATTCTTTTCCCACTTCACAGAGAAATAAAACCCTTCAGAATACTCAAGGATCTCAAGTACTGTGGTAGACATTGGAGAAAGTTAGTGATTGGTAAAATAATTAATTTAGTGTAATTATGTTAATTAGTGTCGTATTCTGAAAAAGCCATACTCTTTTTCTTTTACTTGTTTCAGTCATTTGACTGTGGCCATGCCGGAGCACCGCCTTTAGTCGAGCAAATCGACCCCAGGACTTATTCTTTGGAAGCCTAGTACTTATTCTATCGGTCTCTTTTGCCGAACTGCTAAGTTACGGGGACTTAAAAACACCAGCATTGGTTGTCAAGTGATGTTGTGGGGGACAAACACAGACACACAAACAAATACACACACACACACGCATATATACATATATACGACGAGCTTCTTTCAGTTTCTGTCTACCAAATTCACTCACAAGGCTTTGGTCGGCCCGAGGCTATAGTAGAAGACACTTGCCCAAGGTGCCATGCAGTGGAACTGAACTAAGAACCATATGGTTGGGAAGCAAGCTTCTTACTACACAGCCATGCCTGTGCCTACAAAATTTTCTGTTTCCTGGTCTTGTTTTCAATACATTTTTATGAAGCTTCATTTGAACCATCTTATGGTTGGCATAGATGTAACAATTCTCAGAAGATCAACATTCTGGTGCAACAGAAAATTGTCAGGATCTTTTATGCTATGTGTGCTTTGGTTCAACACCAGAAGTTGCAGTTTTCCATCCAGGAAAAATCCATTTAAAGACGTATCATGTTAAAAACTGCAATATACTTTGGAGCTATTTGAACTGATATCATTGTAGTAGTGATCTTCGGAGTGACAGATATGTATTTCACCGAAGTTGCAACTTATCAATGACATGTAGTTGTGTCATTTCCATACCAAAACCGAAATCTCTAGCCTGAAGTATATATACAGGTAGTGTATAAAACTATCTGCTGATTTAATTTGGATTATGCAACAGAGGTTAGTCTATAATAAAAATATTTTCAATACATCATACTTAACGTGTGTTGTTGAAATGCTAGAAGCTGTGTTTGTAATTTCTACAAAATATATTGAATTATATGATAGCTTCATTTTTCTCCTTTTTTTTCATTATTATTCTGCGATAGACCTGGACACATTACCAGCAATATCACCGGGGAGTGAGTCATTGGATATTTCAGATCTTTCAAGAATCAGACCCTTTTACCCAGACGACCTGGTCAGGGTTGATCAAACCCCAGCTCATGTCTAGTTAACACTAGCTCAAGTAGTGCTACCCCATCAAGGGTTCATACATCCTGATTCACAAGCTACCTTGAAGGAATCTTTGCTGCCTCCATAGCCAACTTGGTGGCCTTCCAACTAATGGCCTGTTTGTTGTAGGCTCTATAGAAGGCATGTAGCTTTATGGTCAGGGCATTCAGCTCATAATCATAAGGTCCTGAGTTCAATTCCTAGTGGAGCACCGTGTCCTTGACCAAGACACTTTATTTCACATTGCTCCAGTCCACTCAGCTGGCAAAAATGAGTAGTACCTGTAATTCAAAGGGCGCCAGCCATGTCACATATTGTGGCATGCTGAATCTCCCTGAGAATTATGTGATGGGTACTAGCAGGGGGTGGACTAAGCTGTCGGTCAATCAGACACTGCCTGAGGGCCTGCACTCTACATGTAAACTCCACTAAATCAATGCTAAGGGACCTGGTAGACAGTTATGCCCAAGGGCCCTTAATACTCTCAGTCCGCTCTTGGGTACTAGTGACTGTGGAGTGCTCAGTCACTTGCACATTAATTTCAAGAGCCGGCTGTTCCATTGATCATATCAACTACAACTGTCATCATATTAACCAGTGGGATGCCTGTCAGAAGGACTGGCCTTTGAGAGCAAGGCCAAACACGACAGGTAGTAATGAAGGAAAGACATATATTTCACTTACGATATCATAATAATCCCGAACGCAAGTCTTGACGTGTGGACTAGTATCACCGTAATCAATTTTACCATGGGTAGATCCACAGCAGTTGAACTGAAAAAGAGAGGAAAGAAGAAAGAATGAGAACACAAAAAATTGGTAGCAAATGGAATTTTTGGCGGGGAATCAGTTGCCAATGAGTCTATGTATTTTATGGAATATATTAGCAGAGGTTTTTTTGTAGCTGATAAATATCAATATCACAATATTACAAGTGGTTCTGGTTCTTACAATAAAATATAAACCAATAATTCTATTGTTAAGAGATACAGAAATCTATGAGCTTCAATGACATGAATATATACATACATACATACATACATACATACATATATATATATATATATATATATATATATATATATATATATATATATATATATATATATATATACATATATATATACATATATGTATGTATAAAGAAAGAAAAGGATAAAGTGACCAATGGCAAAGTTAGAATTATATTTTATGGATAAAGTCTTACAGCTGTTTCGGCGAAAATCCAATGTATCCCTTCATCGGAGACGGTAATAGTAGAAGAATGGAGTATTACATCTATAAGAGGAGATTTGTAGTAAGAAATGAGAGCTAATACACGACCTATATTATATTCCCCACTCATGTTGCTACAACGACAGGGGCAAAACTAGTAGGTATACAGCACTTACTCGGTATTACCTGTATCTTTAGGGTTTCGTTGACTCCAATATCTTTCATAACCTTTATATATGTATATATATATATATATATATATATATATATATATATATATATATATATACATATATATATGTGCAGCTTCCTAGGTCTAACCAATAGTAGTATTATTCCCTTCAGGGGACTGTCACATTAAGTTAACAGCATACAACTACTTCAATTTTAATTTATATAGAAAGTTTGTATCATAGAAACTTGGGTAGATTGATATCAATAGGCTTTAAATTTAGATCACTTTATAACAGGAAGTTTGTCTCACAGAAGTTTATTTCAGGTGGAATGATATCAAAAGGTTTAAAAAGAAGAGAAACCGGGTGGAAAAAAACCCCTTGATAAAATTTAGGATTTCACTCCGAACTTACGTCCTTTTGTACACTGTCCATAAGAATCTGTGATGCCTTATTTGTGTCGTATTTTTCAACAGCATTGTCCAACATGTCCTCGACAAGGCCACCCATCTGAAGAAGAGCAATGGATTAAAAAATAATTATGAAAATAAAAATAAAATTGTAACATAGATAATTATACAACACTTTTCTAAACAATAAATATAAGAAAAGAATTAAAATCATAAAGTAATAAAAATTAATTGACATATTAATAAAAATGAAAGACTTAGATAATATCAAGAAAAAGATTAGTGTACAGTGCTGTAAAATGAAAAGTTAATTATCCAATTAGCCAAGATCAAAATGATTTTACCTTATATACATAACTAATGTTACAATAAAAGACCACAATAAAGAAATGATGGCACCACTTATTGGAACTTGTTAGCATCATTTTTTGTTCTGCTTCAAAATCACTTTTCAAACTCTTTTATTTTTTTCAGTCATTTGACTGTGGCCATACTGGAGCACCGCCTTTAGTCGAGCAAATTGACCCCAGGACTTATTCTTTGAAAGCCTAGTACTTATTCTATCGGTCTCTTTTTGCCGAACCGCTAAGTTACGGGGACGTAAACACACCAGCATCGGTTGTCAAGCGATGGTGGGGGGACAAATACAAACACACAAACACACACACACACATATATATATATATATACACACACGACGGACTTCTTTCAATTTCCCTCTACCAAATCCACTCACAAGGCTTTGGTCGGCCTGAGGCTATAGTAGAAGACACTTGCCGAAGGTGCCACGCAGTGGGACTGAACCCGGAACCATGTGGTTGGTAAGCAAGCTACTTACCACATAGCCACTCCTGTTTAATTTGCATTTATTAATTTTTAATTATTTATCTTTTATGATTGTGTGTGTGTGTGTGTCCACACACACACACACAGAATGGGATTCTTTCAGTTTCCATCTTCCAAATCAACTCACAAGGGTTTGATTGGCCTGGGGCTATAGTAGAAGACATTTGCCCAAGGTGCCATGCAGTGGGGACCATGTTGTTGGGAAGCAAAATTCTTATCACGCAGTTATGCTTGCTTCTATTTATCCAGTTTTTTAAAATTTCATACAAGAAAGAGGGCTGTGTGCATAAGTGCATAACCACAACAGTCCTTCCCAGACAAGTGTAACAGATGCAGCCAGTGCCAAACTAATATATATCTCCATGTTAAGGTGGCGAGCTGGCAGAAGCGTTAGCATGCCAGGAAAAATGCTTAGTGGTATTTCGTTTGTCTTTACGTTCTGAGTTCAAATTCCGCCAAGGTCAGCTTTGCCTTTCATCCTTTCGGGGTTGATAAAATTAAGTACCAGTTGTGTCCTGAAGTTGATCTAACTGACTGGGCCCCTCCCCAAAACTTTAAGGCCTTGCACCTAGAGTAGAAAAGAATATTTACAATAGCTAAAGTGGAGAGCTGGCAGAAACGTTAGCACACCGGACGAAATGCTTAGTGGTATTTCGTCTGTCTTTACATTCTGAGTTCAAATTCCGCCGAAGTTGACTTTGCCTTCCATCTTTACGGGGTTGATAAATTAAGTACCATTTACGCACTGGGATCGATGTAATTGACCTTACTCCTCTGTCTGTCCTTGTTTGTCCCCTTTATGTTTAGCCCCTTGTGGGCAATAAAGAAATAAGAAATGCTAGCATGCCAGGAAAAATGCTTAGCGGTATTTCATTTGTCTTTATGTTCTGAGTTCAAATTTCGCTGAGGTTGACTTTGCCTTTCATTCTTTCGGGGTCGGTAAATTAAGTACCAGTTGCATACTGGGGTTGATCTAATCGACTGGCCCCCTCCCCAAAACTTTCGGGCCTTGTGCCTAGAGCAGAAAAGAATATATATACCTCTATCATATCATATATACTTTTGTTATATTTAAAATTAATTGAAAGAAACACAGAGCATCTCAAAATAGATACGATAACAAAAGGGTTAACAAATGATTAATTTAACCCTTTTGATATCAAGGTATCTGAAACCACCTCTGGCTCTGTAGTTCAAATGTCTTATTTTCATATGTTTTGAATTAAAATCTTCCACCAAACCTTAGTCACAATTTATGTTCCTAACACCATCTTAATGATAACAAAGTTATTTTACTAAATTCTTTGTTATATTTAAAATTAATTGAAAGAAACACAGAGCATCTCAAAATAGATACGATAACAAAAGGGTTAACAAATGATTAATTTAATCCTTTCGATACCAACCTGACTAAAACTGCTTCTGGCTCTGTAGTACAAATGTCTTATTTTCATACGTTTTGAATTAAAATCTTCCACCAAACCTTAGTCACAATTTATGTTCCTAACACCAGCTGAATGATAATTAAGTTATTTTACTAAATTCTTTGTTATATTTAAAATTAATTGAAAGAAACACAGAGAATCTCAAAATAAATACAGTAACGGAATGGTTAAGCTATATACTATATTTCTATAAAGAAAATATTTTTTTTTTTTGTGAAAACATTTTCAATTCCCAAAAAGAGTGACTGTGAGCTCTGTTAGATTTGCATTGCAATATTGAATCACATATTTAGGAAAGTTCTCCTCCTACAACTGGTATGGCATGTTTTAAAGGTGATTTTTTCTCTTTGCTATAAGGAAATATGTTTGAAATGTTATTTTTCAGAGCTTAACTTTGTTTGATTTATATGTAATTTTAATCCATGGAAGATTCTAGATTAACATGTTTTTAATAATAACATCAAAAAAAAAAAAAAAATTCTACCTCAGTTTTTTCCTGTATGTAAACACAAATTAATGATGGAAATCACTAGAGGATTGAGATGTCTTTCTCAATAAGTTTATAAAGAAATATTAAACTTAATACTTCCTGTAGTCTCCCCCATCCTTCGTCTCACTTATCAAGGATCATAATGAGTGGCACTTATCTATGACTTCTTTTAAATTGGAACCAAAACAGCTGGAATATAAATATCCTCCATGAAAAATAACACTCATCTTTTATGAGGAACATATTCAAGAAATGTAGTTCTCATTTTTGACTCTGAAATATGTTGTAGTTCTTTAACCACAGGTTACCCCTGCTCAAATAGAGCTATGAGAAATAGTGTTCCAACAGTGGCTACACTGTATAGTGTATCATGGACTACATAATCCAATGTGTACTTCACTTTAAGATAATAAGACGGGAGTTGATGGTGCTTTCATTGTTCTAACAAGGAAGTCAGGCTTTTTTTGGCACATGAGAAAAATCAAGTGCTTGCTTTATGCTCTGAGGTACAAAAATGAAAAATGATAATACTTGTAGTGGTTTTGAACCCACAATCTTCATGTTGTCAGTCCAATACTCTATCCAGTAATCCAATTCAGTTTCTTGAGTTTAACTTCTATTTAATAGGAAATAAAAATTAACTTGTAATAAACTGACATCTCGTCCTAAAATAGATCTGTCTCTCATCTTCTTAATGCTTTGGAGACACACAGCACAAGCATTCTTGTGGTAATTTTTATCAGAAATTTTCAGTTCATATTTCTACCTAATCTTAAAAATACCAATTCCAGGTTTTTAAACTCCTTATTGTTTGGATTTTTTCAGCACGAAGACTAAAGGAGCTTCTGTAACCTAATGATCTAGTTCTGGTAGCTGAATATATAAAAAAATTGGTTAAAAAACATTCTTAATGAGGAAACAAAACCTAGAATTGAGAGGTCTTAAAGTAAACTGATTAACGGTAAAAGGTTTTGTTAGTAGAAATAAAGGCAGGACTCTACTGATATCATGGAATATGTAGAAATGAAGTAGGCAAGAATGTAAACTCAGAGTACTCAAGAGAAGGATGGGGACAAGAAGCAAGCTGACAAAGAAGGTCTTTGTATGTAGCAGATGTCTAAGAGAAACAGTACTCAAGAGAAATACTTCCAAATGCTCAGAGATTTCCCTTGGTGATATTGATAATAATCTACCTCTTCCACAGGTTCCCTCAACCGCTAGGGTGTGGCCCTTTTTCACACAGCTATCATCATCCATTCTTGCCATGTGACCATACTAGCGCAATCGTCTCTCTTGCACACCACAACTGATGCTTCTTAGGTCTAATACACACAGATCTCATATGAATTTATGGTAATCTTTCAGTTTTTGGTGTTTAAACAAGTAAATAAAAATTAAAGGAGAAATAACAGCTAGAGGAGATAATAGCCTAAATGACGGCATGATTGTGCATCAGGGGAACTTTGCAGATCCCACAAATAAGGACATCCATACGCAAAATGTGGAGAATATGTGGATGCGGGTGAAAAGAAAATTATGATGTCAATTTGGAACATCAGAGAATATATTCATGTCATATTTACACAAATTCATATGGAAGAATTCTGTGCCAAAAAAACAAAAGAATTTCGTTCACATTTTGGTAGCTATAGCAGGAAGTTGACTTGTTTATCTCCCCTTGTTGTTGTTTCCCCTTTAATTTTCATTTTCTTGTTTTAAAACACCCGAAACTGAAAGATTACCAAATTCATAAACTTTAAGAAAACATGAAATGTTTTTTTTTTGGACAGTGAATCTCAAAGCAGATAAAGCTATGAATATTAGCAGGTACATATTGGGTTAAAAATATATTTTGGACAGAAAAAAAAAAGAAAAAATCAAATGCTTACACACACACATATATATACATAAATATTAAGTAAAAATTGCTTAATATTGCTTACAGAACAAGACCAAAGCAGACAAATTATATCCACATAACAATATACATAAATAACGAGAAAATGTATTTCAGGAAGCAATCCATTACTTCCTGTTGGTTACCACACCATAATTTTTTTTAAACTTTTCTGTCATGTTTTTATTTCTGTAAGAGTGTACCAAAAACACAATTGCACTATGACAGACATGAACGAGCAGAAGAGAAAAAGAAGTCAACAAGGAGATGGTAGCATGCAATTTTAGCGACGGGTTCTATTAATTTGGTTTTTGAGACAAGCCTGGGTTGCATACAATTAGTGTTGCTAAACATTTGTGATATAAACTTAAAGATGGTTTATAAAGGAAGTATCTGTTATAATATTCTTTTATTCTTTTACTTGTTTCAGTCACTTGATTGTGGCCATGCTGGAGCACTGCCTTTATTCAAGCAAATCGACCCCAGGACTTATTCTTTGGAAGCCTAGTACTTATTTATCGGTCACTTTTGCCGAACTGCTAATTTATGGGGATGTAAACGCACTAGCATCGGTTGTCAAGCGAAGTTGGGGGGGGGGGGGGACAAACACAGACGCACAAACATATACACACACATACATATATATATATATATATATATATACGACAGGCTTCTTTCAGTTTCCGTCTACCAAATCCACTCACAAGGCTTTGGTCGGCCTGAGGCTATAGTAGAAGACACTTGCCTAAGGTGCCATGCAGTGGGACTGAACCCAGAACCATGTGGTTGGTAAGCAAGCTACTTACCACACAGCCACTCCTGCGCCTTATCTAGAATTCTTTCTATCTTAATTTTGGGGTCTAAAATTAGTCTCTACGTTATTTCTGACATTGTGAACAGGATGCAAAAAATTTAATGGTAACTGTTTTTTTCGTCAAGATGTGTAGGGTTCAGTTTCCGGAGAAATGTTTAATTAACTAATGAGGTCTAATTAGGCAATGGGGACTAAGTCTATTGCTTGAAACTGACCCTTCCCCCCCCCCCCCACTAAACCAAAGGTAGCAGTGAAAATTGTTTAGTCACTATTTTAAAATGCAACCCAATACAGATAGTAGCCATGGAAAGAAGAAATTTGTTTCATTGTGATTTTATTTTTTGAATTTTTATTTTTTTATATATTCAAAAAAAATTTTTTTTGTATATGTTTTATTTCTCTGTTTTAAGTAAAAGAAATGTTTTTAATATGAAAGCAAACATTCAAAGAAATATTTTGAAAAAAAAAGTCCAGAAAAAATACTTGAAACAAAAACAAAAACCATAACAATAATAATAATAGTAGTAATAATAATAATAATAATAATAATAATAATAATAATAATAATAATAATAATAATAATAATAATGATAATAATAATGACAATAACAACAAAAAAAAAAGATAAACAACAATATGAGCAGGAAAAAATATGAGAATAAGTTCACTAAGACAAAAATGCAACAAATATTTGACAAATTTCACAAATAAATAAATACATCAATAAAATAAAATAAAGATAAAAACAACAAATAGTTGCTTTTTTTTGATTTTAGATAAAAAGTGTTTACCAAATCCAATTCTTCCTAGCCAATGGAAGCAGTAATGTAAACGAAAGATTATCTTAAGATTAACGTCGACATCGTTGTCCATTGTTTGTTGTTTAAATAACATGGAATTACTGCATAATCAGCTCATCTTGAGTAAAGAATGAGTGGTGAGAGAAAGAAAGAGAGAGAAAGAGAGAGAGTGAGAGATTGTGTATGAGACAGAGTTGAAGATAGAGAGACAGTCAGACAGGATTCTTTCAACAGAAAACCAATTGAACTTACCAAAAGAAGGATAACGATGTGTTAAGAATTAGCGAAAATAAATTAGTAAAATCAGGAGCTGCTGTTTTGTTTTTTTTAACTTTTTGTCCCAATAAAAAGATTACATATTGCAAAGCAATTTAGTTTTATTTAATTAATGAATTTATTTCTTTATCGTTTAAATTTTTATTTATTTCAATCATTAGACTGTGGCTAAACTGGAGCACCACCTTGAAGGATTGAGTCAAACAAATTGACTCCAGGACTTATTTTTTTAAAGCCTAGTACTTCTTAAGTTATGAGGATGTAAACAAACCAGCACTGGTTGTCATGCAACAGTGGCGGGGTGCTATATATCCAACAGGGCTTCTTTCAGTTTCTGCCAACCAAATCCACTCACATGGCTTTGGTTGGTCTGGGGTTATAGTAGAAGACATTTACCCAAGATGCCACACAGTGGGACTGAACCCAGAACCAAGTGGTTGGGAAGCCAACTTCTTAACCACACAGTCACACCTGTGCATATGCTCCTCCATGCCTGTTATTATGCATTTCTTTTTATTCTTTTATTCTTTCATTGGTTTCACTCATTTTGACTGCGGCCAGACTGGAGCACTGCCTTTAGTCGAACAAATCGGCCCCAGGACTTATTCTTTGTAATCCTAGTACTTATTCTAGCGGTCTCTTTTGCCAAACTGTTAAGTTAAGGGAGACGTAAACACACCAACATCAGTTGTCAAGCAATGGAGGGGGGGGGGACAAACACAGACACACAAACATACATACATATATATATATATATATATATATATATATATATATATATATATATATGTATATGATGAGCTTCTTTCAGTTTCTGTCTACCAATCCATTCAGAAGGCTTTGGTTGGCCCAAGGCAATACTAGAAGACACTTGCCCAAGGTGCAACACAATGGGACTGAACCCGGAACCATGTGGTTGGGAAGCAAGCTTCTTACTATACAGCCATGCCTGCGCCTATATATATATATATATATATATATATATATATATATATATATATATATATATATATATATATATATATATATATATATATATATATATATGGATATATATGATGGGCTTCTTTCAGTTTCCGTCTACCAAATCCACTCACAAGGCGTTGGTCAGCCTGAGGCTATAGTAGGAGACACTTGCCCAAGGTGTTAGACAGTGGGGCTGACCCCGGAACCATGTGGCTGCATATTTAAATTATTTTACATTCATTAATATTTTAACCTCAAATGCTGCAGGTATTTTGTGGAAAGGTGTAGTTAATGATATTGATCCTAATTGTTTTTAGAAATTTTGGATGCAAGCATACTGGTGGAGAACAAGCTCTTTTAGTAATCTGATTCCTTCCCTACTACTAGTCGGTCAACCGTGAAACATTCTTGTAACTTGTTCTTTTTTTTCTTTTAATCTTTACAGTTTGATGCTTTTCCTACTGTTAACTACTCACCTGTGAAGTTCTGATGTAATATGGTTATTACAATTAGACACCTTTCCTACAACTAACTCACTCAACTGTGAAGTGCTGTTGTAATAAGTTTTTGCATTTGGATGCCTTCCCTGCCACTAAACCATTCAACTATGAAGTACCACTATGATGATGTTTTACAATTAAACACCTTTCCTGCCAGTAAACCGACCAACTTGTTTGCTGGGCCTGACAGATTCTGGTTATTTGCCAGAATCTGTGAGAGGTAGAGGATAATAGCTGTAGTAAGAATTGATTGGAAAAAAGGCTGAACCTCTTTGTTACCATATTTTTGTTAAAATAGACTGCTCCGCTTCAATTAATTTTGAAAACAATGAAGAACTTAGTAAAATTACTTTTATTCTTTTACTTGTTTCAGTCATTTGACTGTGGCCATGCTGGAGCACTGCCTTTAGTCGAACAAATTGAACCCAGGACTTATTCTTTGGAAGCCTAGTACTTATTCTATTGGTCTCTTTTGCCGAACCGCTAAGTTACGGGAGACAAACAAACACACAAATACATGCATACATTCAGGGTGGCGAGCTGGCAGAAATGTTAGTATGCCAGGTGAAATGCTTAGCGGTATTTTGTCTGCCGTTACATTCTGAGTTCAATTATTGAATCTGTTTTATTGAATCTATTTATATGAATCTATTTACACGTCCATCACATTGGACAGATGCTGAATGGCCATGAGAAAAATTTCCGTCGTAACAAAGAATATGTTTTTTTATATAATTTTACTTATGCCTAATGAGCCCTAATTACCCCCAAAAATTTCATTTTTACCCCACTTGGGGTAATTTACCTTGGTTCGCCAACCCCTGCTCTAGACCATTCATCTGGCAAAAATGAGTCATACCTGTATTTCAAAGGGCCAGCCTTGTCATGTTCAGTGTTACACTGAATTTCCTTGAGAACTACGTTAAGGGTTCACGTGTCAGTGGAGTGCTCAGTCCCTTGCATGTTAATTTCATGAGCAGGCTGTTCCGTTGATCGGATCAACTGGAACCCTCGCTGTCATGACTAACGGAATGCCAGTTATCATCAGTACAGTCACTTGTATCACTAATCAAAGTGGTTTCACAAAATATTCTGTAAGTCTACAGCTTTATTATTTCATGTTTACACCTAAGGCGGTGAGCTGGCAGAATCGTTAGCATGTTGGAGAAAATGCTTAGGGGTACTTTGCCCATTGCTATGATCTGAGTTCAAATTCTACCGAGGTTGACTTTGCCTTTCATCTTTTCAAGGTTGATAAAATAAATATCAGTTGAACACTGGGGTCGATGTATTTGATTCATCCCCATCTCCCCCCAAGCTGCCCTTGTGGAAAAAAATTTGAAATAATTATTTCATGTCTACAGCAAATCTTTCTTCTGTTTCTCAAATCACCGAAACAAAGAGCTTGAGAACCTGAGATTGTTGCCTAGGAGACAAAATATTTTGAAAAACAAAAAACAAAACATGAAAGCAATGTTAGTATGATTCACAGATAATTTCAGAAAGAGTGTGTGTGTGTGTGTGTGTGTGTGCATGCATGTATATGAGAGAGAGTGTGTGTGTGCATGTGTGTGTGTGTGAGGTTGGGCTTATGATAAATTGTGACAAACACTAACAGATGGCTTTTGGATGTGTTGGTGTTAAAAGAGTTATTATTATCATTATTGTTGTTGTTGTTGGTATTATTATTATTATTATTATTATTATTATTATTATTATTATTATCATTATTATTATTATTATTAGTAGTAGTAGTAGTATGTTGTGTTCAAATTGTAACCAGGTCGACTTCGCTTTTCATCATTTTGGGTGTTGATAAAATAAGTACCAGCTGAATACTGCGGTTGATGTAATCGACTATGCCCCTCCCCGCAAAATTTCAGGCCTTGTGCTGATAAGTAGAAGCAAAATGAAAAAAATACCCTCTTCCCTACCCACAAAAAAATCTTTGCCTCACCATGAAATGAATGGACAAAGAATATATATATATATATATATATAAATATATATATATATATATATATATATCATCATCATCATCGTTTAACGTCCGCTTTCCATGCTAGCATGGGTTGGACGATTTGACTGAGGACTGGTGAAACCGGATGGCAACACCAGGCTCCAGTCTGATTTGGCAGAGTTTCTACAGCTGGATGCCCTTCCTAACGCCAACCACTCAGAGATGTGTGTGTGTGTGTGTGTGTGTGTGTGTGTGTATGAGCCAAATCTAATGACAGACACCCGTGCCAGTGGAGCGCTAACAGCACCATCCAAGTGGAATCACTGCCAGAGCAGCGGTCTCGCTTCCGTGCCGGTGACACGTAAAAAGCATCATTTGAGTGCGATCGTTTCCAGCTTCGCCTTACTGGCACTTGTGCCAGTGGCATGTGAACAAAACATTGGACTGACTTCTGTGCAGGTGGCAAGTAAAAAACACCATCTGAGCGTGGCCGTTGCCATTACCACGTGACTGGCCCTTGTGCCGGTGGCACGTAAAAAGTACCCACTACACTCTTGGAGTGGTTGGTGTTAGGAAGGGCATCCAGCTGTAGAAACTCTGCCAGATCAGATTGGAGTCTGGTGTAGCCATCCGGTTCACCAGTCCTCAGTCAAATCGTCCAACCCATGCTAGCATGGAAAGTGAACGTTAAGCGATGATGAGGATGATGATGATGATGATGAATATATTTTCAACTTGATTTAATCTTTGTTTCTGAGTCTGTATTATTAGATTTGAAAACAGATTACAAGACACCACAACATTACAAGAGCAGAATTATTATAAAGAAAATTGTCTATTTGCTGGTCGGTACACAAAGCTCAACTAATATAGCTAGAATCTATGATCCTCGTGTAGATCTGACAAATTTTAACATGTCAAAATCACACAGAATTATATGCAACAACAACAATAAATGTTTCTGTATAATCTAATATTAATATTATATTACATTATAGAATTTATAATTCAATATTTATTGTTTATAACATGTTTCAAACATGTTTAGCCTGGCTACAAAATAGAAACACTTTTAAATATTTATTTTGGCTTGATGAACAATATATAAATATAGATATTATTCAAATGTTGCTAATATAACTTTACATGGTTGCTAATATAGCAAGAAATAGCAGCCAAATTTCCCTCAGATCACATCTTAACATCTTAAAAATGCAAACTGTAAATCTATTGAAATGTTTGGGTATAATTGAACAGTTATTCAAAAAACAACAGTCTGAGATATCCTTTACATTGTTGCTCAGATTGCTTGAAATAACAGCCAAATTCCCCTCAAATCACATTCTGTCAGAAATGCAAAAACCAAGAGAAAGATGGGATGGTTATTTGATCATAGTTCTGCTCATACAGGGCTGACCTAGGGCTAAACATTAACAACAATTTTTATAGATATACAGGGTACTTCAAAGATTTTGTACAAATTTGGGCATGGCTATGGGAGCAGTTATGGCTGGGTTCAGGGTTCAGTCCCACTGTGTGACAAATTGGGCAAGTGTCTTCTACCATAGCCCCAGGTTTACCAGAACCTTGTGAGTGGATTTGTTACTTGGAAATTAATAAAAAAGCTCATTGTGCGTGTGTGTGTGTGGGGGGGGGGGGGGCTTTATGTCTGTACCTCACAACTGCTTGACAACCAATGTTGGTTTGTTTATGTTCTTGTAACAGTGGTTCGGCAAAAGAGATTGACAGGACAAGAACCAGGCTTTAAAGAAAACAAAAGTACTGGGGTTAATTTGTTCAACTAAACACTTCAAGGTGGTGCTCCAGCATGGCCACAATCCAACGAAAGAACTAAAAGATAAAAGATTCATTTCACTTTTGTCTTTGGTCCTCCTATTTATTTAACATCATCTTCATCACCATTGTTTTAATGCCCACATTTCCATTCTGGCATACATCAGATAGAATTTGCTGAGGCAAATTTTCCAAGGCCAGACGCTCTCCCTGTCGCCAAACCTCACTTGTGAAGTTTGGCGATAGGAAGAGCATCTAGGAATGATATTCTTTTCTACTCTAGAGGAATAATATACTTTTCTACAGGAATAATATTCTTTTCTACTCTAGGCACAAGGCCCAAAATTTTTGGGAAGGGGGGGGCCAGTCGATTAGATTGACCCCAGTACGCAGCTGGTACTTAATTTATCAACCTCGAAAGGATGAAAAGCAAAGTCAACATCGGCAGAATTTGAACTCAACGTAAAGACAGATGAAATGCCGGTAAGCATTTCGCCCGGTGTGCTAATGTTTCTGCCAGCTCACTACCATCTTCTTTTTATGCCTAGCAAATCCACTTACAAAGCTTTAGTTTGCCTAGGGTTATAGCAGAAAACACTTGCTCAAGGTGACACATGGTAGAACTGAACCTGGAACCATTTGGGCAGGAAGCAAACGTCTTACTGCACATCCAAGCCCACATCTATGCCTAAGAACAACCTGGTTTTGTCTAGTTGACATAATAAAAGCTTTGGAATCAATAGAAGAGAATTGTAAATTTCAGAAGAAAATAGGTAAACCACTTTTAAAGAATGTCAAGTAATTGCTGTTATTTGACTTTTTAAATATTGATTGATGTTAAAATGACATTAATCATTAATCACCAGATATCAACACACTGTATGTGTGTTTAGGCATCTTACTTTATATGTATGTACAGCTGTTTGTATGTACGAATGTATGTATGTATGTATGTATGTATGTATGTGTGTATGTGTGTATGTATGTATGTATATATGTGTGTATGTATGTATGTGTATGTAAGTATGTGTGTTTGTAATGTATGTATGTGTGTGTGCATGCATGTATGTATGTGTGTATGTATGTATACACATGTGTATGTATGCATGTGTGTGTATGTGTGTATATATATGTATGTACATATGTATGTGTGTGTATGTATGTGTGTATGCGTGCATATGTGTGTGTATGTATGTATGTATGTATCATCATCATCATCATCATCATTTAATGTTCATTGTCCATGCTGGCATGGTTTGGACAGTTTGACCAGGGTTGGTAAGTTGGAAGGCTGCACCAGACACCATTCCGATTTGGCTGGATGGCCTTCCTAATGCCAACCACTCTGAAAGTGTAATGGGTGCTTTTATATGCCATTGGCATGGGTGCCATTTGCGTGACACGAGTATCTGTCACAACTGTGAATTTGCTCGGCTTGATAGGTCTTCTCAAGCATGACATAATGCCAAAGGTCTTCTCAAGCATGACATAATGCTAGATGCAGGAGGAAAGAGTGAAACTTGTGGCGAAAGAATCAGCAGAAGTTCACCATTACCTTCTTCCGGAGTGTGAATGTGTTAATATACTTGTGTGTTCGTGTGTATGCGTGTGAGCATATGTAGTTGTGTATGTGGGTGTCTATGTGTGTGTGAGTATGTGTAGACACGCGTGTGCATGTACACACACACACACACACACATCTAGCTATGTAAATGCATAAAACACCATATATTAGAGATGCAAATAAATATGGGGAAGATACAGTCAACAATGAAAATGGTAAAAATTTAAGAGAGGGGAGAGAGAGAGAGAGAGAGAGAAGGAGAGAAAGAGAGGGGGAGGGAAGGAAGATGAGAATAATAATAATAATAATTATACAAAGAAATAAACTTACATTTGACTTTGAGATAATGGCGAAGATTCCAGCACCAAGGAGGATGGCAAAAATGATGAAGAGGCATATGAAAAACTGAAAATAGAAAAAGATGGAAAGTGAATTAAATGTTTTCTCTCATGTTCAAAGTACTTCAGGGTACTTATGTTAATTCATACAGAGTACCTTTCATTCGTAGTGCTGTTACATCCTAGCACCAGCGCAGGTTACTTACTTTCATGTAGACTCTCCTTGCTAACATATGCTTAGTAGCTTTCATATATGCTGTTGTTTGTGCCTTCTCAAGCCATGCCTGGCTAATAAGGGCAGGTCTCCCGGTTGCATTGGTGTATAGGTCCCCCGCAACAGGACACCGGTCTGTTGCAGATGAGCTGCTAGATGCAGGAGGAAAGAGTGAGAGAAAATTGTGGCGAAAGAGTCAGCAGAGGTTCGCCATTACCTTTTTCTGGAGCCATGTGGAGCTTAGGTATTTCACTCATAAACACACACATCGCCTGGTCTGAGATTCGAACCTGCAATCCCTTGACCGCAAGTCCACTGCTCTAACCACCAGACCATGTGCCTCCATGCTTTCATACATAGTATCTCAAAATGTGGGATATATTCTCTAGTAATTTCATTCTGGCACACAAACTGGGTACATTTTAAGGATAGACTCTCATACACCCCATGTACCTTTCAGGGACAAACTTTTGGATACCCTTAATCCTTTAGCATTCAGATTACTCCATCAAATATAATGTTTATTTATCCACATTGTTTTGAATTAATCTGCACGTATAACACATAACTTAGAAGCAGCGCTACAGATGTACCAACACACACGAGATTGAAACATAGCCGACTGCACGCGCTTCTCATGAGGAATTCCGGAAGAAACTTCATTAGACCACTACTGAGACACTTCCGAAAAAAGAAAAGCCATTGGAAAACAGTTTATAGCAGAGACTCCGTCTAAGAATATCTAAAGAAGGAATTGTATTCCGAAATATCATCAGACTATGGATAACCAAATTACAACAGGTATATAGTCCATTTTTTGTATTATAGTGCATTGTTGTACCATTCAAAACTTTTTATTCTTTATAATCATGGATTATATTTTGTAGCTTTGAAAATTTGATGATGGGATTGTTTACTTTCAGACATCATCAAAATCTCAAAGCTACAAGATGATACATAATAAATTCAAAGCATTATAAATAAATAAGTTATTACATTGGAAGAATAATCTGGAATGCTAAACAGTTAAATTGTCCATATCCAGCTCAAATATTCAACCTGTTTTATGTTCAAATTGACCATATCCAACCTCTCACACACACCCTACAATGTCATTCTAAAAATACACAATCACATCAATCAAAATCTCAAAGCTATGAGATAATACAGGATTAATTCAAAACAATAGGAATAAATGTGGATAATGCAGTTCTATATTTAAGAGATGAGGAATTATGTACATTATTTACATTTGACGGATATTTGTAGTCATCTTGTTTGTTGTTAATCCAACGTTTCGGCTGATATACCCTCCAGCCATCATCAGGTGTCTTGGGGAAATTTCGAACTTGGGTTCTCATTCCTAAGGTATTTTTCGATGTTATTATTATTATTATTATTATTATTATTATTATTCAGGTCACTGCTTGGAATCAAACTCGGAATCTTGGGATTAGTAGGCCGCGTTCTTAACCACTATGCCATGAGCATATGGCGTAGTGATTAAGAGGGCGAGCTACTAACCCCAAAATTCCAAGTTCGATTCCAGACAGTGACCTGAATAATAATAATAATAATAATAATAATAATAATAATAATAATAATAATAATAATAATAATAATAATAATAATAATATGGCAGGGGTCTTATACAGCTAGAAAACTATTATAAAATAACCACCATAGGACTGCAAAAATACCTACTCCAGAAGCAAGGGAAACTAATACAAATAGCCACAAAACACGAGCAAAACAAAAAACTGTTTTCAGTATTTAAGGAAGCTGACAAATACAAACAAGAAATCAATCTACCTAACAAATACGAAGAAGAAGAAGAAGAAGAAACAACAAAAGCTATAAAACAAATGAAATCCAAACTAAAGCTAGAACAACAACGGACCATGATAAAACGATGGCAAGAAAAGCCCCTACATGGTAAATACTGGGCTAAACTAAATGCGAAAGAAATAGACAGAGAAAAATCCCAGCAATGGCTGAGAAGCTCAGGACTCAAAGCAGAGACTGAAGGATTTTTAATTGCTGCACAAGACCAGAGCCTCCCCACCAGAAATTACCAAAAACACATAATGAAAAGAAATATAACAAGTAACTGTAGAATATGTGGAGATCGACAAGAAACAATAAATCATATTATCTCTGGCTGCCCAGTCCTGGCTAAGAAGGAATATATTCACAGACACGACAGAGCTGGGACCTATATACACTGGAAGCTATGCCAACACTATGGAATAACAACAGAAAAAAGATGGTATAAACACACGCCAGAAAAGGTCACAGAAAACGAGAAAGCAACCATACTCTGGGATATGCCAATACACACAGATAGAGAAATTAAGGCAAATAGACCAGATATAGTTGTCAAAGATCATGAAGGAAAAAAATGCTTTCTAATTGATGTATCAATACCAGCAGATGACAACGTTTCTCGAAAAGAAATGGAAAAACTTTCAAAATACAAAGACCTGGAAATAGAGATAACTCGAATGTGGAGTCTAAAAACAGAAACAATTCCTATCATAGTAGGTGCCTTAGGTATAATTAAAAAATACTCAGACAAATACATAACAAAAATACCAGGACTTACAAATATATGTAACATACAGAAAATTGCACTACTGGGTACTGCACACATTCTACGCAAAACACTTTCAATACAGTAAACATAAAAGCACCACAGCAAACCACAGCACATACCCAAGGCGCACAGAGCTGCGCTCGGTAGTGAAGTGAAAGCACGTTATAAAAATAAAACTACTGAACAATAATAATAATAATAATAATAATAACATCGAAAAATACCTCAGGAATGAGAACCCAGGTTTGAAATTTCCCCAAGACACCTGATGAAGGCTGGAGGGTATATCAGCCGAAACATTGGGTTAACAACAAACAAGATGAGGACAAATATCTGTCAAATGTAAATAATGTAAATAAGCATGACATTGACAAAGTAATAGGAACACCAAAGGGTTAATGTAGAGAAAGCCAGGGAAGATTGAGTCACTAAAATACAAGACAAGCAACTGAATAATTATCAGAATGTACTCAGTCAGTGCACTGAGTCAATTAGTAAGGTATTTAGCTCCGAAGCCCCTAATGGCTAAATCTATCTAATTCTGAACAGCTACAGAAGCAGGTACATATGATTCCTTACATTAACAGCCTCTCGGTCATACGGGAAATGTTTTCAAGCAGATTTCTTTCTCCTATGTATACTGGGTACATTTTACAGTCAATGACAGAGTCCTTTGAAATTCTCTGCCCCCTAGGGATTACGAACCAACTGATAGGGTAGCTTTTTGATACCATTATCCAGAGGTTTTGATTCCTATATCAGCAATCTCTCCCTCATACCCAAACGTAGACAGAGACACTCTCTCACATGCATAGGTCATACATTCCAGATACATATACATACATTCCACGTCCTCGTGTTGTTGTTTTTTCTTGGTTGTTCATGTTTGGATTGACTATATATATATATATATATATATATATATATTTGGATTTTATATATGCTCTCTCCCACTTGGATTTAATATGTTGCCACATTTATAATATGTCTTTTTTCTACATTTTTCTACATTTTCATGCAGCTGAAGATTGCTCTTCATATTGCATTTAAGGTAATGCTCACATTACTTAAATAAATTTAAGTAGCATGAAACGTGTGTACTGCAATCACTTTTGAAATCCGTGTTGCTTATTGTTTGATTTTTAATCACCCATCCTTTTGGGATGCGATATTCGGGTGCCTTCGCATAAGTACCATATTCAAACCTTGAATCTATATATATATATATATATATGCATATATATATATATATATATATATATATATATATATATATATATATATATATATATATATATGCATATATATATATATATATATATATATATATATATATATATATATATATGCATATATATATATATATATATATATATATATATATATATGCATATATATATATATATATATATATATATATATATATATATATATATATATGCATATATATATATATATATATATATATATATATATATGCATATATATATATATATATATATATATATATATATATATATATGCATATATATATATATATATATATATATATATGCATATATATATATATATATATATATATATATATATATGCATATATATATATATATATATATATATATATATATATATATATATATATGTATATATATATATATATATATATATATATATATATATATATATATACACACACACATACATACACTCAAGCATGCACACACACACACACACACAGACATGTACATACAGACATACAAACAGTCATACTCAGACACATACAGACACAGACACACAGGCGCACACACACACACACACACACACACACACACACACACACACACACACACACACAAACTGATTCTGAAAGTGTTCATATGCAGAAAAAAAAAAAATAATGCAAAGAAACGAAGAAATAAAAACAATTAAACAGCAAGGAAAAAAAGAAAACAACAAAATAGTAACTAAAGAACAGATTGGAAAACTCCAAAAACAAAATGGTAAAAACAGGTCAGTGGTACCAATTATCGGGATAAATTCTTCAACTTACCGAGGCAAGAAGACACTGGCTCTTACGGATAGCGCCACAGCAACCAACAAATCCTATTATCATCATCAGAACACCAACGCCTATAAGAATATAGGCACCCAAATATGGAAGGTTGAAGTTATCATCAACGTACATTTGAAACGTCGGATCGATGCGGATCCATATTCCAACACCAAGGATGGCACATCCCAACAACTGGAAAGAAAAGAAAAAAAGGAGAAATAAAGTAAAAGATCAAAGACATGTTTTTTTTGTATTACTTTTTCTCTATGGACGTTCATTCAATTGAAGAATTTGCTCCTATCTGTTTGATAAATCAGAGAATATAGTTGTGACTGTATGGTTAAGAAGTTTTCTTTCCAGTCTTGTGGTTTTGGGTTCAGTTCCATTAGCACGCCAGGCAAAATGCTTAGTGGTATTTCGTGTGTCTTTACATTCTGAGTATAAATTCCACCAAGGTCGATAAATTACATACCAGTTGCATACTTGACTCGATCTAATCGACTGGTCCCCACTCCCCCAAAATTACGGGCCTTGTGCCTAAAGTAGAAAAGTATATAGTTATTACTATACAGTTATTAAGTCCAAGTAGTCGTACAAGTGTTAATAGACAAAACATGAATTCTGTAGTTCAATGTTGCAAAATAAAATCATACATTTTCTAATATTATAACAATTGGGTTGATCCTTCTTGGAAGCAGTTTTACAATACTGTATTGATCGATATCTATTGATCACTTGTTGGATAATCATGCCATCAACACCACCATCACTACCACTGCTATCTCCACCAGCAACACCGTCATTATTGTCACTAATACCACAAAACTGCCATCAACATTACCAGCATCAATACCAATTCTACTACATGTATCAAGCTATTGGGAAAACCTCTACATCAGTTTCCCAACCGTTTTTTCTGTCTATGGGCACCTTTGTTTCCTTCTTGTCCCTACTGGATCTTGATAGCCAAATGGTGCTCAAAAAAATCCTATCATATTTCCATATCTAAATATCAGGAATCATCTTCCATGCTTTACCTTTTGCTTGTTTCAATCATTTTTGACTGTGGCTATGTTGGGGCACCACCTTGAAAGATTTTAGTCAAACCCTCACCTGGAATTTGCGTCTCCGGTCTGGAACCACTATCTTGCCCAGGATATTAATCGTCTGGAAACCGTTCAGTGACGTGCAACCAAGAAAATACCCCCCATCAGGCATTTGCCATATTCTGAACGCCTTACTTCCCCGGGTATGGATACATTGAAACTCTGACGTCTGGCAGCTGACTTGGCAGACGCCCATAAAATTATTAACCATCTTACTAACAATAACTCTGAGCATCTTTTCAAACTCCACCTGTCTAACACCTGTAGACATGTTTACAAAGTCAGAAAACAGCACAGCTCCCATGACTTTCGGAAACACTTTTTCATGCTAAGAGTTGCTGAAGTATGGAACAAACTGCTGGCATCAGTTGTTAGTTGTCGGAGCACTGCATCCTTCAAAACTTCCATGCTTCCTGAGATTCGCCAACGCTACACCTGATTTCCTCCCCTCCATACACACACAAGCATGTATCTGACTCATACACTGTTTACTTTCCAGACATTTGTACATTACTGCATTTGCTTTATACACTTTATACACACTTTTGACAAGTTGTAGTGCACCTGAGCACTGTATACAATAATTTCATTATTATTATTAAATTGACCCCAGGACTTACTTTTTAAAACCTGGTACTTATTCTATCAGTCTCTTTTGCCAAACCGCTAGGTTACAGCAATGTAAGCAAACCAACAACAGTTGTCAAGCAGTGGTGGGGGACATCACAAGCACAAAGACACACACACACACATAAATATACACACTTGTGTGTGTATATAGATATACGGCAGGCTTCTTTCAGTTTCCATCTACCAAATCCACTCATTATACATGTGCAGGAGTGGCTGTGTTGTAAGTAGCTTGCTTCCCAACCACATGGTTCTGGGTTCAGTCCCACTGCATGGCACCTTGGGCAAATGTCTTCTACTATAGCCTTGGGCTGACCAAGGTCTTGTGAGTGGATTTGGTAGACGGAAACTGAAAAAAGCCCGTCGTATATATGTATATATATATATATATATATATATATATATATATATATGTATGTGTGTTTGTGTGTCTGTGTTTGTCCCCCCAGCATCGCTTGACAACCGATGGTGGTGTGTTTACGTCCCCATAAATTAGCGGTTCGGCAAAAATACATCAATAGAATAAGTACTAGGCTTACAAAGAATAAGTCCTGGGGTCGATTTGCTTGACTAAAGGCGATGCTCCAGCATGGCTGCAGTCAAATAGCTGAAACAAGTCAAAGAATAAAATAAAAGAATGCACATACATACATAGTTTCCATCTCCCAAAACCACTTACAAGTCATTCGTCAGCCGAGGGCTATAGTAGGAGACGCTTGCCCAAAGTGTCCCACACTGGGACTGAATCTAAAGCCATGTGCTTGGGAAGCAAACTTCATACCCCACAGTCGTGCTTGTGCCCTATAAAGTCTATGAAATATTCACACAAACACCACCAAACAACAATATTCACAAATAGTGTAGAAAACATACATGACTTTACAAAAACAAAAACAAAAACAAAACCAAAAGTAACAGTAACAATACAGAAAATACTTTTGTTATTTCCCATTTCAACATCACAAACCCATGTTGAATATATTAACCATTTCACAGTGGAAAACAGATATATTTACTCAATATTTTATTACCCTTAAGTGCAGAAAGCACATTTATATACCAATCTATCTTTTGTTGAGGAATGGCATATTTGAAAGTATGGTTTGTTGAGATATGTTAAAGTTACTGAGGCAATGTGACTTGCAAAAAATACAATTTCTATTTTTGGTACATACTGAATATAATTACTGGAATAATCATGGAATTTAATTATGTAGTGAAAGGGTTACAAAATGTATCTAGTAAATGGATATTTCATACATGAAGGAAATTTTCTAAACATCGCACATACACACACATACACAGAACTCTAGAATCTAATGGTATTAAAACATCTGTATGGAACTAAAAGGTTTTAACAGCACTCAAGACATTCTTGTGGCAATAATACAGGAAACATTCTTCCCAACAACACAAAACACCCACCAGTCCAAACTATACTTAAGTCAGACCAGACATACTATTTAACAATGGGTGTGGACTGTTGGCATATATAAAAAAAAAAAAAATCTCCATTTAATTTAGTTATCACAAAGGACATCTATATATATAAAAATGAGAATGTGTGTCTGTCTGTCTGTCTGTCTGTATGTCTGTGTGTGTGTTTCCCTAAAACTCGAGAACTACACAACCAATTTCATTCAAATTTTACACATGTCTTACTTAGGGTTCTGGTTGTGTTTTAGTCAAAAAAAATTTTTAACTTCTTGCATAGTTCGAGCCCACAGCAACATCATATCTCCTCCATTATTTAAGTATTACAGTGTCAAAAGTGAAACAAAAACACTCATGTCAAATACTTTCACTTTAAAAATGAAACTATTCCACTAACTGAAACAATCACATTTCGATACTGTAATGACAGATACTTTCACTTTAATGGTGTGTGTATATATATATATATATATATATATATATATACAGAGAGAGAGAGAGAGAGAGAGAGAGAGAGAGAGAGAGAGAGAAGAGAGAGAGAAAGAGAGAGAGAAAGAGAGAGAGATGTATATGTATACATATACATGTACATGTACACGTATATGTATAGATATATATATAGATATAGATCTATATGCATACATGTATATGTATACATATGTGTAGATGTATATATATAGGTGTACATCTAATATGTACACATATATAAATGCATACAGATATCTATACATATATACACCCATACGCACACATATATATATGCACACAAACACACACATTAGTCATTTGTTTTCTTATCCAAAACTACGTCAAAAGTACTGAATGGATCTTTATGAAATTTGGAAATTATATTCTATGCATAACGGCCATAACTCCCATGAAAATTCATATATTTTTGATGTTGATGAAATTTTAACCCGAACATAACAGATGAGCATTATTTGTAATTCAACGGTACAAGTGTAAGACTACCCTTTCAGATATACTTACATTATGATTTCTGCAATGTGGTGCATAAATTGTCAAGTAAATGAGACGCATCTTTGCCTCCACTGATTCACTTGCAAAGTGTTGAGTAAAATTATTTCGTTGCAGACCTCCTTTGAGTCTTTTTATTATCACTGCGATGCACATAGTCCCCAGTTGGTAACATTGATTTCAAGGCCTTCCCAGATGAGAGACTGGCATTCCACTTAATGTCTATGTTCCATGCTGGCATGGATTGGAGAGTTATTAATGTAGAAATATGGTATCGTAGCTACTAACAGTTGAGGGTTGCGTAGTCTAGACAGCGTTTTTAGATTTCATTATTCTCTTTAACCCGGGCAAAGCCGGGTATTTCTGCTAGTTTATAATATAATGGGAAACAATACTCCACTGGAAATGCAGGCTTCAAAAAAAAAAAAAAAAAAGAAAAAAACCAGTGGCACAAAGCACATTAATATAAATAAACATCATCATCATCATTTAACATCCATTGTCCATGCTGGCATGAGTTGGACAGTTTGACTGGGCTGCCACGCTAGAAGGCTGCACCAGACTCCAGTCTGATTTGGCATGGTTTTCTAGGACTGGATGCCCTTCCTAATGCCAACCACCCCGAGAGTGTAATGTGTGCTTTTACGTGCCACCAGCATGGGTGCCATTTGCATGACACTGGGGTGCGATAACACGACGCCAGTATCTGCCACGACTGCGATTTTGCTCAGCTTCACGGGTCTTCTTCTCAAAGTCATTTGTCCTCATCTTGTTTGTTGTTAACACAACATTTCAGCTGATATACCCTCCAGCCTTCATCAGGTATCTTGGGGAAATTTTGCACCTGGGTTCTCATTCCTAAGGTATTTTTCGATGTTATTATTATTATTATTATTATTTATTATTATTATTATTCAGGTCACTGCCTGGAATTGAACTCGGAATCTTGGGGTTAGTAGCCCGCGCTCTTAACCACCGCACCATATGCCCGTGGGCAATTATGGAATGAATGGCTTAATTTTATGGCTGGCTCAACCCTTTAGCATTTATGGCTGGCTTAACCCTCTAGCATTCAGATTACATATATATGACCAGTGTAAAATTCTACAAGGTTAAAGCAGAGAAATATATACACCATAAACCCAGGAACTATCTGAAGTAATTCGGTTTATCAAATGACTGTATTTTATGAATAAATACATATTTTCTTCAGTTTCAATTGCTATCACAGTGTCATATAAATAAAACTCAACTAAAGGTGTATAAAAGAATAGTAAGGTATTTCCTCAATGGTAATTGAGTGTGTGTGGTTAAAAGCAATTAGTTTTCCCCTCAACACTCTATTTAAGAATTAATGTTTTTCGTATGTCAGACACATAAATCTGTCACTGTTTTCTAGTTACTGACTGAAACAAGTTTGGAATCTATTATGTATCATCTTTAACCCTTAATATTCGGCTTATTCTGTCAAATGTAATGCCTGTTTATTCACATTGCTTTGAATTGATTATACATTATCTTGTAGTTTTGAGGTGTCTTTGATGTGACTGCTTATTTGTAGAATAGCATTGTAGGGTAGGAGTAACAAGCCAGATCTGGCCAGTTTGAACATGCAATAGGTAGAATATTTTGGCGAGATATGGCTGGCTTAATCCTTTAGCATTCCGATTACTTTGTCAAATTAATGTTTAATTATTCACATTGTTTTGTATTAACCCTTTCAATACCAGCCTGGTTAAAACCACCTCTGGCTCTGTAGTACAAATGTCTTGTTTCCATAAGTTTTGAATTAAAATCTTCCACCAAACCTTAGTCACAATTTATGTTCCTAACACCAGCTTAATGATAACTAAGTTAGTTGACTTAATTCTTCATTACATTTAAAATTGATTGAAAGAAACACAAAGCATTTCAAAATAGATATGGTAATAAAAAGGTTAACAAATGATTAATTTAACCCTTTCGTTACCAATCCGGCTAAAACTGCCGCTGGCTCTGTAGTACAAATGTCTTGTTTTCAAAGGTTTTGAATTAAAATCTCCAACCAAACAATTTAGTCACAATTTATGTTCCTAACATCAGCTTCATGATTACTAAGTTATTTTAC
The DNA here is from genome assembly GCF_046866305.1 of Octopus bimaculoides. Taxonomy (NCBI): domain Eukaryota; kingdom Metazoa; phylum Mollusca; class Cephalopoda; order Octopoda; family Octopodidae; genus Octopus; species Octopus bimaculoides. The sequence continues at coordinate 116,198,401 of NC_142932.1, read as the reverse complement.
TAAATACTTTGTTATATTTAAAATTAATTGAAAAAAAAACAGAGTACTTCAAAATAAATGCAGTAACGAATGGGTTAAACATTATCTCATAGTTTTGAAATGTTGATGAAATGATTGCCTGTTTTTAGAATATTGTAAGAAGCCAGATCTGGCTAGTTCGGAAATGAAACAGATAGAATATTTGGGCGAGATATGGCCAGTGTAAATGCCAAAAGGTTAAAAATTTCTTATATTTAATTTTGTCCTTTACAATCTAAGTTCAATTTTTGCAAGAGCTGATTCCGTCTTTTATCACTTGGTGACTTCATAAAAAGGTTAAACTAACATTATTAAATTATATCATTGCCTCACAGAGGCAATGACTAGTGATTGAGACCTTTGGCGATGTCAAGCCAAGTGAATAACTGGTACCTGTGCTGGTGGCATGTAAAGAACACGTTTCGAGTGTTGGGCCTTACGGAGGCAATGACTGAGACAGTTGACATTATGTAATGCTTGAGAAGAAGATCCACCAAGCTGAGCAAAATGGCAGTCATGGCAGATAACAGTGTCACGCAAATGGCACCTGTGCCAGTGGCACATAAAAGCACCCCTGTGTGACACAAATGGCACCCATGCTGGTGGCACATAAAAAGCACCAGTGTTGGTGTCATGTAAAAAGCACCCAGTACACTCTGTAAAGTGGTTGACATTAGGAAGAGCATCCGGCCCTCCAGTTTGCCAGCTTCTGTCAAACTATCCAACCCATGCCAGTATGGAAAATAGACGTTAAATGATGATGATGATGTTGCAGGAGTGGCTGTGTGGTAAGTAGCTTGCTTACCAACCACATAGTTCCGGGTTCATTCCCACTGAGTGGCATCTTGGGCAAGTGTCTTCTACTATAGCATCGGGCCGACCAAAGCTTTGTGAGTGGATTTGGCAGACGGAAACTGAAAGAAGCTTGTCGTATATATGTATATATATATATGTATGTGTGTGTGTATATGTTTGTGTGTCTGTGTTTGTCCCCCCAACATCGCTTGACAACCGATGGTGGTGCATTTATATCCTCATAGCTTAGCGGTTCGGCAAAACAGACTGATAGAATAAGTACTAGGCTTACATAGAATAAATCCTGGGGTCGATTTGCTTTGCTTGACTAAAGGTGGTGCTCCAGCATGGCCACAATCAAATGACTGAAACAAGTAAAAGAGTAAAAGAATTAAGTGTGTGGCTAAAAGTAATTAATATCTTTATTACTTTAATTTATTTAGAAATGTGTGTTTTTCCATATTTCAAATACATAAATCTGCCCATTTCCAGCTGCTGTTTGAGACAAAGACAGAATCTATAAAGTATGAGATTTAATGGATTTTTGTCTTTAGTTGCAGGTTTTACATTTTGAATTCAATTTTATAGTCTATTAAATTCCATTTAATAGACTACAAAATGCTCAGCACCAAATTTGTGACCTGAACCTATGTTAGGAACCAGTGTACTTGTGTTGTATAAAGATGCAAAATTTAGAAGCTATTTCACAATATAGACATAATCATCATCATCATCATCGTCGTCGTCATTTAACGTCCGCTTTCCATGCTAGTATGGGTTGGACGATTTGACTGAGGACTGGTGAACCGGATGGCTGCACCAGGCTCCAATCTGATCTGGCAGAGTTTCTACTGCTGGATGCCCTTCCTAACACCAACCACTCCGAGAATGTAGTGGATGCTTTTACGTGCCACCGGCATGAGGGCCAGACACACGGTACTGACAACGGCCATGCTCAAAATGGTGTTTTTTACGTGCCACCTGCACAGGAGCCAGTCCAGCAGCACTGGCAATGACCTCGCTTGAATGATTTTCTAATATGCCACAGGTACAAGTGCCTGTAAGGCAATGCTGGTAATGATCACGCTCAAATGGTGCTATATATGGGCCACTAGCACAGAAGCCAGACAGCTGCTCTGACAATGATCACGCTCGGACAGTGTGTTAGTGCTCCACTGGCACAGGTGCCAGTCATTGAATATGGTTCAATTACGATTTCGATTTCACTTGTCCCAACAGGTCTTCGCAAGCAGAATTTAGTGTCCAATGAAGTGTCCAATGATATGTAAATATAAATATCTGCTAAGATCTAAGGGGGATTTTTAAAGATTAGTATTAAGCTTTGATTTCACAGTGTTGTCCTTTGTCAATTTGCTAAGATTTGAGGGGCTTTTAGGGGGTCATCCTTAACCATTCATTTCCTTGTATTAGCCCTTTCTTAAAACAGAACATAATTTACGACTATAAATGTACATCAAAAAATACCTTAGGAATGAGAACCCAGGTTCAAAATTTCCCTAAGACACCTGATGAAGGCTGGAGGGTATATCAGCCGAAATGTTGTGTTAACAGCAAACAAGATGAGGACAAATATCCATCAAATGTAAATAATGTAAATAAACTAGAGATGTTAGATACTTTAATCCAGTGGATTCCAAAGCAGGCAGTATCCCCCACCAGGGAGAGGGGGCAGTGGAAAGTTCCAAGGGAGCATTGAAGAAAAGTGGGGCGATATTGGGGTAGTGATTCATGTAAAAACAACAAAATAATGGGTTCATTAGGTTAAGTTTCATTTGTGAAATACAGTTGCTTTGAATTTGCTTCAGAAAGAGGTCTATGTTTGTGAGGGTTAGTTGGGGTGTGGGCACTAGGAATGTGGCCTGGGTGTCAAGGGGGCAGCAGCCCGCAAAAGTTTGGGAACCACTGCTTTGATCAAGTGCACAGATCCAATACAGGCCTACACCACTACCACCACCACCACCACCATCATCATCATCATTTACCATCGATGTTCCATGCTGGAATGGGTCAGATTAAGGCAGCGAGCTAGCAGAATCGTTAGCTCGCCGGGCAAAATGCCTGGCAGTATTTCGTCTGTCTTTATGTTCAGAGTTCAAATTCCGCCGAGGCTGACTTTGCTTTTCATCCTTTCAGGGTCGATTAAATAAGTACCAGTTACGCACTGGGGTCGATGTAATCGACTTAATCCCTTTGTCTGTCCTTGTTTGTCCCCTCTATGTTTAGTCCCTTGTGGGCAATACAGAAATAAGAATGGGTCAGATCTGATGTGTTTAAGGAGTGTGTCGCGCTTCAGCATCCATTTCTCGATGGTTGGATACCCTTGCTAAACACCAACCACTCACATATGGAAACTGTACAGAAGCCCATCGAATGAACCATACCAGTAATTTGACAGCCCAGCCTTGTCACATATTCCAGTAGTTAAGCAGTACATATTTTCATAACCCCTTGTTGGATTTGAACTCAAAACAAGTTGGAGAGGAGGAGCAAGAGTGAGCAACTTAGAAACCATCAGTTATATGTTTAGTAGTAGTAGTGGTGGTGGTGGTGATAATAGTAGTAGTAGAAGATGAAATTTATAACAATCAAGATAAGAAAATGTTACAATGGAATCAACAAAGTATTTTTATCCAAATATCTAAATTGTATATATAGATTGTGATGAGTAGATGATATTGGTGCCTGGAGGTGGTGGGGAGAATGGGGAAGGTGGTGATGATGTCGTCTGATTGTAGTCATGGTGATGGCAATGGTATTGTTGCCTGGTGGTGGTGGTGGTGGTGGACATGTTTGCAGTGACTGTAATAATATGGAGAAGGTGGAGATGATGGTGGCGGTGATGGCTGATGGTGGCGGAGATGATGGTGGTGGTGGAGATGAAGGTGGTGGTGGTGGTGGCAATGATGATGGTGATGTTGGGGGTGGTGGTGGTGATGGTGTAGTGGTGGTGATTATAGCAGTGGCAGTGATGTTGTTGGTGGTGGTGGTGGTGATGATGATGGTGGTGGTGGTGGTGGTGATGATGGCGGCGGTGGTGATGGTGGTGGTGGTGATGGCGGTGGTGGTGATGGTGGTGGTGGTGATAGTGGCAATGATGGTGGTGGTGGTTGTGGTGGTAACGGTGGGGATAATGATCAGGTCGGCAGGGTTCCTATGACATTTTAAGAAGAATGGTACTGCAGCCTAAATTTACAAACCTCCCCCACCTCACCACGCTCGAAAACCCACCCCCACCCCACCTTCCCCGCCACCTCCAAAAATATTATTAATATCTGGCAGGAAGCACAACGCAGAAATAAACTTGTGTGCAAAAACGTTAGGCATTCATTTATATGTCGCCTGCTACGAAAATTTAGGGGAGGGGGGGAGAACGAATCTTCAGTTCAAGAATCCATTGTTGGGGAATGATCAAAAAGAACCTTAAAAAAAAAATGGGCTAATGGTAGAATGGTATCAGAACTGTTGTGGTGTAGGGGCTGGGGTAAGTAACTTGGCAACCCAGACATTTCCTCCCCCTTGCGAAAAAACTGATGGAAATAACAATCAACAAACGAAATACCTTTGATAATTTGGTAACAGACAAATGGTGTTCCTTAATTTGGCAGCGCAATGAGGCTTTGATGTTTTCGGTTTCTCTACTTAACCCTTTTGTTGAGATGCTCTGAGTTTCTTTCAATTAATTTTAAATATAACAAAGAATTTAGTAAAATAACTTAGTTATCATTAAGATGGTGTTAGGAGCATAAATTGGGACTAAGGTTTGGTTGAAGATTTTAATTCAGAACTTTTGAAGACAAGACATTTGTACTACAGAGCCAGAGGTGGTTTCAGGCAGGTTGATATCAAAAGGGTTAAATTAATCATTTGTTAACCCTTTTGTTACTGTATTTATTTTGACATGCTCTGAGTTTCTTTCAATTAATTTCAAATATAACAAAGAATTTAGTAAACTAACTTAGTTATCATTAAGCTGGAGTTAGGAACATAAATTGTGACTAAGGCTTGGTGGAAGATTTTAATTCAAAACTTATGGAAACAAGACATTTGTTCTACAGAGCCAGAGGTGGTTTCAGCCGGGTTGGTAACAAATGGGTTAAATTAATCATTTGTTAACCCTTTTGTTACTGCATTTATCTGTGAAGACGCAGGCTGGAAAGCGGAGCATTTTCCAATCAAAGTTGGATGTAGAGGATTTGTAGGACACAGTGTGAGACGACTGCTGTTATCGTTAGGCCTAACTCATCGTAAGGTAAATACCATCATGAGTGGAGTGATATCCAAAATACAGTGGAAAAGGCAAGCGACTGGATTTGGTTAAAAACTGATGATGAGCAATGGCTAGAGAAATAATGAGCTTTATTTAATAACCAGTTGATCTAGCAAGTGGGGCCTCATATCAGTGATGGTGGAGGCAGCTGTAAGAAACAGCTGTAAGACTAACTTTCTCTTTATAAAGAATGCCGTCCATCCATACAGATACAATAGAATTTCTGATGTATATTCACTAACAAGAGCATTCTCACTCTATAATGACATCTGGTAGCCTATATCTGTGGATGAGCTTTGTATAGCTTTCTACAAGGTTTTTACCCAAATTTTATTAATCTATCTATTCAGATTGCTTCATGGTCCCAGCAGACAAAATGGAAAAGGAGTTGCCTCAGAGAATGGCGAGAGAGAGAGATGCACAAGAACAGCCTCTCTGACTCAGCCAAATAACCATGAACATTTCAAAAACTCATACATCTACAGATTCTAGCAAGGAGGGGAAAAAAAAAAAACTTGAAAAACATTTCATCAAATCATTTAAAAGCTAATGAAATTGCTTTTTATTAGATTTTGGTTAAAACTTATTGAGAAAATTGGAGGAAAAAAAAAAGAATATACGTGGTTCTTTGAAAGAATCTCATCAGCTATTGTACAAGGCAATGCAGCCAGTATTCTCTCTTGTCTCTGCTCATCTATTTTCAAGTGAACTATTTTCTATTTTATTTCTACGTATATATATTTTATACAAACTATCAATATGTAACTGCCAACGAGATATAAGACATTGTGAATAATGCATACAAACAGACAGGATTTTAATGTAATTTGACATTTTTTTTTGTTGGTTTGACAATAAGCTGTGATAAAAGTCTAGTTAATTCTTGGTTCTCCATAAGGTGGTGACCTGGTAGAATTGTAAGTACACTAGGCAAACGCTTAGCAGCATTTCGCCTTACTGGCACTTGTGCCAGTGGCATGTGAACAAAACATTGGACTGACTCCTGTGCAGGTGGCACGTAAAAAACACCATTTGAGCGTGGTCGTTGCCAGTACTGCCTGACTGGCCCTCGTGTCGGTGGCACGTAAAAAGCACCCACTACACTCTTGGAGTGGTTGGCGTTAGGAAGGGCATCCAGCTGTAGAAAATCTGCCAGATCAGATTGGAGTCTGGTGTAGCCATCTGGTTTGCCAGTCCCCAGTCAAATCGTTCAACCCATGCTAGCATGGAAAGCGGATGATGATGATGATGATTACAAGTGTTTAGGAATTTATTTAATAGCCGAGGCCTGTCAATGGGGAATTCAGACCCATACAGTATCAAGGTATGATATAATGGTGCCACATAAAAAGTGCCCAGAACACTCTGTTAAGCGGTTGGCATTTGCAAGGGCATCCAGCTGTAGAAACCATACCAAAGCAGACATAGAACTTGGTGGAGACCTCTGGCTCTTCTGTTCTTGTCAAACTGCCTGACCCATAGCATGGGAAAAGGGACTTTAAATGATGATGATGATGATGATGATGATGATGATGATGATGCAACCTATGTAGTAGACATAGAAACTCAACTTTAAAATAACACAAAATAAAAGTAACAGATGAGTCCACATCGTACTCGTGTAAGAATTGTAAGCTTTCTTCCTTTCTAGAAAAACTGTTCTAAGCCATCTTTTCATTTCCAATACAAACCTACTTTCAATACATTTCATACAGTCTTTTCTCCTTTGGATTGGCCCCTTCTGGAGTCCTCCTCTTTTTATCCCTAACCACAAACTTGCAATGATTGAAACTGAAGATAAATCAAATTGATGTAGCCCTAATCTTGACCTTAATCAGATGATCTATATCCTCCATTTCTGATATATTTTACCTCCTACAGACAGAGATGAAATAAATATGTTGGCCAATTATATATATCTGTCTTCAACTTCAGCCAATAATTGCCTTCCATATAAAACAAGATTGTTTTTAATAATTTGCTACTATGGAGTTTTATTTTTGTTTCATTCTTTTTATTTATCATTGTCATGTCATAAAAAAAAACAAACGAATTCCTAATGAACTGGAAAAGCTTGTTATCAAACAGAATTATTCACGACCATAAATGATGATCGTATATTTTTCTTTTTAATATTGACAAAAAAAAAAAAATCATTTTCATTCTTGTCTGTCTTGATATTGAATTGGTGACAGTAAAATGCTCTTCTCATGAAATGGAAAAAAAATAAATGGTTGTTTGCTTTTTATTCTATTGACCCTGGTAAGATAAAAATCAAAATTGGTTTCTGTCAGATTTGAATCCAGAAAATTAAAGATCAAAACCGAGTATTATATAATTTGCGAATAGGAGTGGCTGTGTGGTAAGTAGCTTGCTTACCAACCACATGGTTCCGGGTTCAATCCCACTGCGTGGTACCTTGGGCAAGTGTCTTCTACTATAGCCTCGGGCTGACCAAAGCCTTGTGAGATGATGTGGTAGACGGAAACTGAAAGCCCATCGTATATATGTATCTGGCACTTGTGCCGGATGGCATGTGTAAAGACATTTGAGCGAGATCGTTGCCAGTGCCGCCGATCTGGCTCCTGTGCAGGTGGCACGTAAAATACACCATTTTGAGCATGGCTGTTGCCAGTACTGTGTGACTGGTCTTCGTGACGGTGGCACGTAAAAGCACCCACTACACTCTTGGAGTGGTTGGCATTAGGAAGGGCATCCAGCTGTAGAAACTCTGCCAAATCAGATTGGAGCCTGGTGCAGCCATCTGGTTTCACCAGTCCTCAGTCAAATCATCCAACCCATGCTAGCATGGAAAGCGGACGTTAAATGACGATGATGATGATGATGATGATGATAATGATGATGATGATGATGATGTATGTGTGTTTGTGTGTCTATGTTTGTCCCCCCGACCATCGCTTGACAACTGATGCTCTGTGTGTTTACGTCCCTGTAACTTAGCGGTTCAGCAAAAAGAGACCGATAGAATAAGTACTAGGCTTACAAAGGATAAATCCTGGGGTCGATTTGCTCGACTAAAGGCGGTGCTCCAGCATGGCCACAGTCAAATGATTGAAACAAGTAAAAGAATAAAAGAAAAAAAAAAAGAATTTTGATTAATAAAATTTGGGTAAAAAACCTTGTAGAAAACCTATACAAAGTAAAAACCTTGTCATAAACCTCTACAAAGCTCATCCACTGGTATACCAGATGTCATTATAGAGTGAAAATGCTCTTGTCAGGAATTCTATAGTATCTGTAGAGTTTATACAAATAGATGACTTATAGAAAATGGATTGAATGGCATTCTTTAGTTAAGATCACTACAATTGTTTCTGCACACTCATAGTACATTCATGAGATGACATAATTAATAGATTGTGTAACTACTATCATCCATCAAAGGTGTAAGATGTGTTTTTCAGATGATTATTTTGAATAAGACCTCCTCTGATGGATGATTATGATTACATAATATGTTAATCATATCATCTCACCAATGTACTATGGGTACAACGGTGTGTGGAAACAATTGTAGTGATTTTGAATAAAAGAATGTATTCCAGTTCATTTTTTTCTTATCTATCTGTCTGTCTGTCTATCTATCTATCTATCTATCTATCTATACATTTCTTTATTTGTGTATTAAGGCTACTATTGGTTTCATGTTAAGGAAAATATCTTGATATCTTAATAAATTTTCAAGCCAATCACATGGAGGAATGGTGTTCATCTCCATTTTGGAGACAATCACCACTCCTCCATGTGATCGGCTCGAAAATTTGTTGAGATATTAAAATATTTTCTTCACATGAAACCAATGGTAGCCTTAATACACAAATAAAGACGTTCTATCCACCAATGTGATGTTGAGCACTCAGTCTCATCATTTGACATTTATGTACACACACAAACACAAACAAACACATACATAGTTGTTTTGCAAGATTCCTGATGTGAAACCATGTGTTGAAACAGATATTGGTATATTTTGGGAGGGTCATTTTCCCTTGGGGGGGGGAGGAAATAAACACACACACACTATATATATTCATTCTCCACTTATTGAAGAGGTCACAGAAGATTTCCAGACAAAGGACATAAAATAAAAATAATAATAAATCTGAAGTGAAGAAAAAATATACAGTGCATGTATTTAAAAAAGAAATTAAAAACGACCCTCCCAAAATATAACAATACACACACATATATGTATTCATACATACACACATATGTATGCATATCTTTTGAATATTTGTGTAACAGATAAAGTGCTTAGTTGCCCTTATGTAGGACTACATCATCTAATTTGCACTTCTTATTTTAAGATGGGAGGCTGTGACTTTGACTGCTATTTCTAGCAAATTGAGCTTCTTGAATATTTAGGTAAGTTACAGCAAATGGGAAGTGCATGCTTAAAAAAATGATTTCTCAGAAGCAGGTGTAAAAATCATTTCAGTTAATTTAATAATCTTCAGATGCTTGAATTAAAATATATGAATATATGAGTTAACGAACCTGTGTAATTAAAGTTGCTTAGAGTTTCAATGTCTTGAGATATGTAATAATTATTTTCTAGCAATGTAGGGTACATTTTCCATACAAACGTTGATGTGTGTGAACACATATGTATGTGAGCATACATACATACGTGTGTGTGTGTGTGTGTGTGTGTGTGTGTGTGTGTGTGTGTGAGTGAGTGAATTATGATATTGTTTTGGCATAATGACAGTAATAACCAATTATTTAGAACTCAATATATTTATGTTTTAGAGTAAAGTGTTAATTAAGTACAGAGTGTAATATTAAGTAACTAATTCCACCGAGGTTGACTTTGCCATTCATCATATCAGGGTTGATTAAATAAATACCGGTTGAATACTGGGGTTGATATAATTAAATAATCCCTTTGCTTAGCCTCTTGCTAAAATTTGAAACATTCATGAAAGACAAGAGAACAACAGTTATATAATCACTTTCATTAGCTTACAGTTATTTCTACTGCATTGAGAGTCAAGTGCTTGTGCAGGATCCTATAGCTTCTTCAGAGTTATTAAAATGATATCCGTCTGTCCGTCGGTCTGTCTGTCTATCTGGTCTGTCTGTCTGTCTATCTGGTCTGTCTGTCTGTCTATCTGGTCTGTCTGTCTGTCTATCTGGTCTGTCTGTCTGTCTATCTGGTCTGTCTGTCTGTCTATCTGGTCTGTCTGTCTGGTAATGGTAAAAATTTCAATTCCTTGGATGACGTAAAAAGATACCTTGATGAATTCTTTGCCATGAAACCGCCTCAATTCTGGGAAGAGGGTAATGTACATAATTCCTCATCTTTTAAATATAGAACTGTAAGATCAAAGAGGTATTCAAAGATCTCCCCAGGGACACGGCAAGGAATACATGCACAGATTTCGGAAGCCAATCTAAGGCTGTGGTGAAAGCTGAGGGCAGCTTCTTTGAACAAACTGTTATCTCCCAGTGATAACCTAGTCAATATTTTTTGATTTTTAAAAAATTACTTTTATTTTTAGATAGGATATTGTGTTTCTTTCTTCCTTTTACATAAACTGTGAAATTTAGCCCAAAACACCCTGTATGTTAGCATTGAATTGAAACAGTTAGATAAAGCATGGTACAAAATATCAAGCCATACTTGTTTGTGAGTGGTAACTGGTTCTTTATTTATGCTCACAGGGCTTAATGAACCAAAAGTCATAGTAAAAGAGACATGCCTAATGTGTTGAACTCTGCAGCATATAGTTCTAAAACAAATCTCACGAGCATGTAATTATTTATAAAATAAATACTTTCAGTCTTATTTTTTTGATGCTTTAGAAACAACTTATCAAACGTTTTATGACGGGACGCTCCAATTTAAATATAAACACTGTAGAATAGCTACATTGTTTCACGGAACTGGTGGAGGTGGTGATGGTAGCGGTGGGGCCAGGTTGGTTGGTAAGCAAAGAGTTAAAGTTTACATTTGGGAAGAATACTAACTGCACAGAGAAGATAAAACTACAAGAGAGTAAGTGTTTTCACGTTGCGGAACTCATAAAACTGCATGGAACATATTTTGAATGCCAACAAATACTGCTTGGGACACAAATATCTGACGAGTTCAAACACACACACAAACACTTCGCACGGTTATATAATTGCACATAGGCTTCATTCCTCATCAGTCTCATCTGAGGTTCAATATGATCCTTGTTGCTCTTCTATTGCTATACATCATCATCATCGTCGTTTAACGTCCGCTTTCGATGCTAGCATGGGTTGGACGATTTGACTGAGGACTAGCGAACCAGATGGCTGCACCAGGTTCCAATCTGATTTGGCAGAGTTTCTACAGCTGGATGCCCTTCCTAACGCCAACCACTCCGAGAGTGTAGTGGGTGCTTTTACGTGCCACAGGCACGAAGGCCAGTCAGGCGGTACTGGCAAAGGCCACGCTCGAAATGGTGTATTTTATGTGCCACCCGCACAAGAGCCAGTCCAGGGGCACTGGCAACGATCTCACTCGAAAGTCCTTACACATGCCGCAGGCACAAGTGCCAGAAAGGCGACGCTGGGCACAGGTTCCAAATCAAAAATGTGCAAGAGCTTCTATGAAATTGTTTGACCTGGTAAATATATACAGCAGTCAAGTCCACCTTAATCCTTTCAATACCAACCTGGCTGAAACTGCCTCTGGTTCTGTGGTACAAATGTCTTGTTTTCATAAGTTCTGAATTAAAATCTTCCACCAAACCTTAGTCACAATTTATGTTCCTAACACCAGCTTAATGATAACTAAGTTATTTTGCTAAATTCTTTGTAAAGATATTCGAGTGAGGTCATTGCCAGTACCGCCGAACTGGCTCCTGTGCAGGTGGCACGTAAAATACACTATTTTGAGCATGTATATATATATATATATATATATATATATATATGTATATATATAAGACACCATTTCGAGCATGGCCGTTTTCGTGCGGGTGACACGTAAAAGCACCCACTACACTCTGAGTGGTTGGCATTAGGAAGGGCATCCAGCTGTAGAAACTCTGCCGAATTAGATTGGAGCCTGGTGTTGCCATCCGGTTTCACCAGTCCTCAGTCAAATCGTCCAACCCATGCTAGCATGGAAGGCGGACGTTAAACGATGATGATGATGATATATATATATATATATATATATATATGCACACACACACACACATATATATACACACACACACAGGGGTGTGTATGATTGTGTATAGAAGAATATATTACTCAAAGTAATTCCAACTTTGATTTTCACATTTTATTTACAATCTTATAATAATATAATATAAGATAATAATATAATATAATGGAATGATAGAATATTAAATGTCCATTCTGATTGAACTAATCCTTTCATGCATTAATCTATGCAATCTTCAGGTTCATGTAGTCGTGGTGTCAGTTATGTTTTACAATTTACGACTATTTCAAATTTTGGCATAAGGCCAGCAATCTCCTGGGAGAAGATAAGTCAATTAGATCAACCCCAGTATTTAACTGGTACTGGTATTTATCTTACTATATCAAGCCCAAAGGGCTGAAAGGCAAAGTTGACCTCAGTAGAATTTAAATTCAGTGAATAAAGAACCAACAGAAATGCCACAAGTCCTTCTGTTTGATGCATTAATGATTCTTTGATAACACTTTCATGAATGCGATACAGTTTTAGCTTCACTTTGAAATGTAAATAAATGTAAAGAAATGTAAACAAATGCAAATAGCTTCTGCCCACTGCATGGTAAAAATAATTGTTTACATTTTATAGCAAAGCTAAAATTGTTTTGTACCATTAAAAGTTTACATTACATTTCATATTGAATAATTGTCTGTCCAGTTTGAAACTAGAAAAAAACAAATTGTTTCTGACTTAAGCAGAAAGCTTCATTATATGAGAATGAGGTTTGGTTGATTGTAATGATCCCAGTTCTTGTCTAATACTATGATTTATTGTTCCCACATCATCATCTTTTAACGTCTGCCTTCCATGCTGGCATGGGTTGGACGGTTTCACAGGAGCTGGCCAAGCGGGAGCCTGCACCAGACTTCTGTGTTAGTTTTGGCACAGTTTTTACAGGTGAGGTCAGTTTTTGTATGGTTTCTACAGCTGGATGTCCTTCCTAACACCAACCACCCAGCAGAGTGGACAGATTGCATTCTATGTGGCACAAACACAGGTGAGGTCAGTTTTGGCACAAGTTTTACAGCTGGATGTCCTTCCAAACACCAACCACCCAGCAAAGTGGACAGAGTGCTTTTTACGAGGCTCAAACACAGGTAAGGTCAGTTTTGGCATGGGTTTTACAGCTGGATGTCCTTCCTAACACCAACCAGCTAACAGAGTGGACAGAGTGCTTTTTATATGGTACAAAAACAGGTGAGGTCAGTTTTGGTACAAGTTTTACAGGTGGATATGATACATTAAATTAAATAATTCTATAATACTCCAAGCACAAGGCCTGAAATTTTATGGGGAGGTGGCTAGTTTATCACATTGACCCTAGTGGTCAGCTCATACTTATTTCATTGACCTCGGAAGGATGACAAGCAAAGTTGACCCCAATGGAATTTCAACTGAGAACGTAAAGCCGGACCAAATGCTCCGAAGCATTTTCTCTGGCATCCTAACAATTCAGCCCCCAGTTTACTGCTTTATCATCATCATCATCATCATCATCGTTTAACGTCCGCTTTCCATGCTAGCATGGGTTGGACGATTTGACTGAGGACTGGTGAAACTGGATGGCAACACCAGGCTCCAATCTAATTTGGCAGAGTTTCTACAGCTGGATGCCCTTCCTAACGCCAACCACTCAGAGAGTGTAGTGGGTGCTTTTATGTGTCACCCGCACGAAGGCCAGTCAGGTGGTACTGGCAAAGGCCACGCTCGAAATGGTGTCTTTTATGTGCGACCCGCACAAAAGCCAGTCCAGGGGCACTGGCAACGATCTCGCTCGAAAATCCTACGAAGGCCAGTCAGGCGGCACTGGCAATGGTCACGCTCAAAATGGTGCATCTTATGTGCCACCCGCACAAGAGCCAGTCCAGGGGCACTGGCAACGATCTCACTTGGCTTGCCGGGTCTTCTCACGCACAGCACATATATATCGTCATCGTCGTTTAACGTCCGCTTTCCATGCTAGCATGGGTTGGATGATTTGACTGAGGACTGGTGAAACCAGATGGCTACACTAGGCTCCAATCTGATTTGGCAGTGTTTCCACAGCTGGATGCTTTATATATAGACTATGTAATCTTTTCTATTATAGGCACAAGGGGGTGGGCATGGTTGGCAACATCAACCTCAGTTCTTGACAAGTATTTATTTCATAGACCCTTGAAAGGATAAAAGGCAGTCGGCCTTGGTGGAATTTGAACTCACAGCATAAACATGGACAGAATGCCACTGCGTATTCTCTCCAGTGTCTTAACAATTCATTCAGCTCATTGCCTTATATGGGATTAAATAACAAAAAGAAAAACATATGATCTGGTGGTGGTGGTGGTGGTGGTGGTGGTGAAATAAATGGCAGAAACTGTAGATTATATTTACTATAAATGACCAATGTGTGGAGGCACATGGCCTGGTGGTTAGAGTAGCGGACTTGCGGTTGATGGATCATGGGTTCAAATCTCAGACCGGGTGATATGTGTGTTTATGAGTGAAACACCTAAGCTCCATGTGGCTCTGGCAGAAGGCAAGGGTGAACTTCTGCTGACTCTTTTGCCACAACATTCTCTTGCATCTGGCAGATCACCTGTGATGGACCGGCGTCCCATCCAACTGGGGAACCTGTTCGCCAATGAAACCAGGAAATCGGCCCTTATGAGCCAGGCATGGCTCGAGAAGGAACAAACAACAACATAAATGACCATTTAATTCCATCAAGCATGGATGTGTGGTTAAGGGTTAAGAAACCTGCTTCCCAACCATATGGTCATAGGTTAAAATATGCTGCTAAAACATGTCTGGTCATGGGGAAATATCTTACTTGGAAACAGGTGAAGGTTGGCAACATGACAGAAAGGATATCTGGCCACAGAAAATCTGTCTCAATGAAAAGCAAAAGCAAAAGCCAAAATATTCCATCTGACCCATGCATGCATTGAAAAATGGATGTAAAAACCAATGATGATGATGATTTATTGAATTCTGAGCACTGAGAACAGTGTGGTGGATTTAATATACGATGGAATGAAATAATAGTGTGTGTTTTTTTTTGAGGTGAAGAATCACTATGGTGCAGGAGTAGCTGTGTGGTAAGTAGCTTGCTTACCAACCACATGGTTCCGGGTTCAGTCCCATTGCGTGGAACATTGGGCAAGTGTCTTCTACTACAGCCTTGGGCCGAGCAAAGCCTTGTAAGTGAATTTGGTAGATGGAAACTGAAAGAAGCCTGTCGTATATATGTATATGTTTGTGTGTCTGTGTTTGTCCCCCCCACCATCGCTTGATAACCGATGCTGGTGTGTTCACGTCCCCGTAACTTAGCGGTTCGGCAAAACAGACCAATAGAATAAGTACTAGGCTTACAAAGAATAAGTCCTGGGGTCGATTTACTCGACTAAAAGGCGGTGCTCGAGCATGGCTGCAGTCAAATGACTGAAACAAGTAAAAGAGTAAAAGAGAGTAATCCACAGTGTAACTGCAAAACAGATATGGGTGAGAATGACGTATATGTGTGAACATGATAAAAACTACAATAAACAACAACAACAACAACAATAGCAGAGTATTTTGAAAGTGTATCATGAAAGGAATAAAGAAACAAGTGTGAGATGAGAGAGAACAGCTCAGAATTAAAAGCATCAGTCACTGTTTACAAGAGAAACGACCGGAATGACATTTGTTTAAAACAAGTTAATTAGAATAGGAGGAGCATTGCTCATAATCTTTGCAGAATCTCTCAGACTTGGTCTGTTTGATCCAGTTGGTGTTATTCTAAACAGCTGCAGTAAGAATGCAGGGGGGATAAGAAAAACTGAGAATCAGGCTTGGTCTTGTCTAATCTGGTCTGGTCTGGTCTGGTCTGGTTTGGTTTGGTTTGGTTTGCTCGAAATTCTTGCAACAGAGTGAATGTTGCATAAAGCATTGCAACCAAACAGTAGGGGTTGGTGATGGTACTGAAGAGAGCAGTATATTGGATCTAAAATTTATCTTAGGTGTAGGAGTGACTGTGTGGTAAGTAGCTTGCTTACGAACCACATGGTTCCAGGTTCAGTCCCACTGCGTGGCACCTTGGGCAAGTGTCTTCTACTATAGCCTCAGGCCGACCAAAGCCTTGTGAATGAATTTGGCAGATGGAAACTGAAAGAAGCCCATCGTATATATGTATATATATATATATATATATATATATATATATATATATATATATTGGAAGGTTTGGAGGTGATGTACAAGAATTATATTATAGAAAAAAATTAAGGTACTCAGAAATTTGGATGGTTGTACATTTACAGATTTTTATTAATATGTCGCATGTTTTATATATATATATATATATATATATATATATATATATATATATATATGCATATATATTGGAGGGTTTGGAGGTGATGTACAGGAATTATAT